>NC_085136.1:259797468-259847664 GCF_035046485.1 Aedes albopictus | reverse complement strand
AGAACCATCGGTCTTATCAGCGCTTTGTACATGGTACATGCGCGTACCATGTCTTTCACTACCTCGAGAATGTCCCCGTCTGTCGCAACACTGCTGCCTAGGCTTTCCTTTTCATTCACGGTTGCACCTGCCAGCATGTACTTCGTTTTTGACGCGTTCACCATCTGTCCGACTTCTATTGCTGCTTCACGTTTCAGGCGGGTGTACAGTTCTGCTCAATCTATGTCATCCGCAAAACGGACTAATTGACCGGGTTACGTGAAGATCGTGTCCCGGCTGTTAAGCCCGGCTTGTCGCATAATACATTCTGCTAGATCATCACCAAATGCATGCACCCAGCGCGTTCGTGGCCAGCCACGAAGTCGCCGACCTTTACCTGGGTCTCTGCTGAATATTGTTTTCGCTATTATTTTCTTCGGAATTCACACTACATGTCAAGCCCATTGGTCTGCCGTAATTTATACGTTTCGGAATCTTCGCTTCTTTGTACGACTCGTGATTCATTCACCGAGAACTGTCTGCAGCACTTGACGCTCGTCTTCTTCTTTTTCTTCTTTGTGGCTCGAAGTTCGCATTGGAACTTGGCTTGCCTCTCTTAAACTTAGTGTTCTTAGAGCACTTCCACAGTTATTAATTGAAGGGCTTTCTTTGCCTGCCATTGCATGAATTTGTAAATTGTGTGGAAAGTACAATGATACACTATGCCCAGGGAGTCGAGAAGTTTCCCGACTGGAACGGGAATCACACCCGCCGTCGCCGGATTGGCGATCCATAGCCTTAACCTCTAGGCTAACTGGAGACCCCCACTTAGCGCTCAAAAATTCCAAAAGCTTACCGGTTTTCCGCCTTTAGCGTCAACGCCTCGTAACTGTATAGAGGGGTACTGGAAGAATCAGCGTCTTATCCAGAGCGTTTGTGTTTGCAAGCTACGGGACCTAAGCCGTAAGAGGTCCTATTCGCAAATGGAAAACGCCTTTTTACTCCAAGGGAAACGCCATTGCCACAGTCACTCCATGAACTTCTTCTGAGATTCCTATTCCTCCAACAGATTCTTCTGGAATGTCTTTAAGAAGTACTTCTGAGATGCATAGAGCAGAGGCATTCTAAAAAAATCGTATTGAGGAATCCCAGAAGGAAGTCCTAGACAATTCCTGGAGAATTCCAAGAAGGAATTTCAGGAGAATTCTTGGAGAAATCTTAGTAGGAGCTCTGGTATTCCAGAAGAAACTTATGGATGAACTCCGGAATGAGGTTTTGAAAAATATCAGAAGAAACTCCTGGAGGAATCCCAGAAGGAACTTATGAGGGAAATCCAGAAGAACTTCCTATTGAAACTCAGAAGGGAATCCTGGAGAAACCCGAAAAGCAACTCCCAGAGGAATTCGAGAAAGAACTCCTGACGGAATTTCAAAAGGAATTTCGGGACGATTTCCAGAAGAAGCTTCTATAAGTCACCGAGAAAATACTCCTAGAAGAAACTCTAAAGGAATCCCAAAAGGAACTCCTGAAGGAATTGTAGTAACCAGCTCTCGCTACAACGTATCACGTGATAATTCCTTACAGCTGTTTATTAATAATATGTATATGAAACCATAATAAAGGATCAACTCCTTTTATCTTTGTTCCAAAACCTAACCAAATATGCGTGTTTGAATCTTATCTAGAAATGGTTAGAATACCTTGAGTGAGAATACTTGGTAACCCTAATCCATAACATTAACCTTTCCTATTCATATGGGACAGTTATGCGATCATAGGCAGTATTCCTGTAGAAGGCATTGACGTAGCTCCAGCATTCCTAGAGGACTGTCAGAAGAAACTTCTCCATAAGGAACTTCTTGAAGCAATCTTTGAAAAAATGTAGAAAACATCCCGGGATAATCCCAGAAGGAACTCCTGGAAGAAATAGGATCACAAGGAACTCTTGAAGGAATCACTGTAGGAAATCCGGAAGGAACTGCAGATAAAAAATCTTGGACAAATGTCACAACCAACAAGGAACTTGTGAAGAAATTCCATAAGAAACTCCTGAAGAAATCCCAAAAAAAATCCTGGAGAAATCGCAGAAGGAGTTTCTTTAAGGAATCTCAGGAAGTGCTTTCCTGGAATCCCTGAAGACAGTTTGACTGCTTTTTTTCTAACGGAAATAAATTGCAAAATTTCAGCTAACCGAACGCGATGTTACAGTTGAAAACTCAGTAAAATAAATGAGATATGTAGAAGATTGTCATTCTTGTGTGTAGAATTGTAACACCTATTGTAATATAGCCTAAAGGCTTAGCCGTAGCATCGAAAAACTCTATCTAAATTTTTCCTTTCTTTTCCATCTCCTTCGCAGGCCGACCGCTACTAGCCGCATTTGCCGCTAGAAAATGAATCTCGGTCTATGGGGATGCTTGGTGCCCTGTGGACTGCAATACTGGTGCGAGAGTAAAAGCGATACATGCATTACGGAGATGGGGGCGACGGCATCAACTGATTGTCCCGGTGCCGGAGGTCCCGGCGGGATTCCGGGTCTGACGGGTGCTATCACGACGGCAGCTGGTGCTACGACCACGACACCCCTCACGTCAACCGGTGGCCCTGGCGGTGTCGGAATGGTTGGAGCGTACGGGCCCGTGGGTGGACCACCCGTGATTGTACGGGAACGGCGGAAGAAGGTCACCGGATTTGCCACACTGAAGAAGAAACTTATCCGAAGGCGACGATCGTCGAAGGCATGCGACCATGGCCGAGTGCTGCGGGAGTTCGTGTCCAGCTGGAGTCCGATGGAGTTGTCGGCACTGTTGGAGGAGTACGAATCATTGGCAGCGCTGAAGGACCTTTCGGTTCAGGCTGAGCTGGCGCGGCCACCGGCAACCACGTTCAAACAAGATCTCGCCAGTTTGTACGACTACAAACACTGCACCGACTGTGATCTGGTGTTCCGGGGAACCGTCTTCCCGGTGCACCGTGCACTACTATCCGCGCGTTGTCCGTACTTCCGGGACCTCCTTGCCGGTTGCCCGGGCTACGGTGCCCGGATCTGTCTGGAACTACGCTCCTCGCCGGTGGACGTTCCGATGTTTTCGTCACTGCTAAGATATCTGTATACAGGAGATTTATGTACACACGATCCGACCATAGATGTAAGTCTGCTACGTAGATTAGGAGAAGATTTCGGCACACCGAATCCGCTAGAGAACGACCTGCGCTACCTGCTCGAAACCGGAGACTACGCAGATGCCGCCATAGTGTTCACCTCCGAGGGTGGCGACTACCATCGGCCCGATTCTGGCAGCTCGGAGTACGGTTTCCGACCGAAGCTAGAACTACCTTGCCATAAGGCGATCCTCAGTGCACGATCACCATTCTTCAAGAGCATGATCCAACGACGGACCCGAAACATCAACGAGGAGCACCAGCTTCACGGCACGGACCGATCGCTACATGTTCCGACACGGATCGTCCTAGATGAAACTGTTATCCCGAAACGTTACGCTCGTGTTTTACTACACGCGATCTATCTAGATACTGTGGACCTGTCGTTGATCTTACGCGGAAATGGTTGTGGTAACGGAGCGGGAAGTCTCGGAGAAGTGCAGGCTCTTACTCACACGGGTCGTACCCGGCCGTCACCACTGGAGGAGGCCATGGAACTGTATCAGATCGGGCGGTTCCTCGAGTTGGACATTCTGGCCCAGGGTTGCGAAGACTTGATCCTCGAATGGCTAACTCTGGACACGTTGGCCACTGTTCTGCGCTGGGGTGGACAACCGCACGGATCCGCCTGGGTGTATCGCCAAGCTTGCCATTACTTGCGCGAGGAGTTCTCGGCTATTGTCGGTTCTCCGGTACTGTTTCAACTGGACAAGTCACAATTGATCGAGGCTCTTCAGAACAACTTTCTGCAAGCGTCGGAGCTGGAGGTGCTGCAGTCCGTGCTGAAGTGGGGCGAGCAGGAGCTGATCCGACGGATGGAAGACCGGGAGCCGAATTTGTTGAGTCACACGGCGCACTCGGTAACCCGAAAGGGCATCAAAAAGCGAGACTTGAGCGATGTGGAGCTGAGGGAGATCCTGTCGGAGTTGCTTCCGCATGTTCGTATGGATCACGTACTACCGCCCAGCAACGAGATCCTGAACCAGGCGATTCGACGAGGCTTAGTTAGTACTCCGCCGTCGCACATGATCGGAGACGATCGCGAGAGTTTGAGGATCAATGCGTGGATCAGAGGCGGAAAAAACCATGGTTTGTTTGTGCGTCCTCGGTTGTTCATGCCGTACTACGAGGAGGTTAAGGTGCTGCTGGAGGATCACATTGCGTCGCAGCAGATCGAGATGTTGCGCATGCGACGATCGCGCCACATGCCCGACATTCCGGACACGTTGTACATGGTGTCCCGACTTAATAGCAATACTAGTGGGAACATGGGAGGCGGAGGTACGGCAGGGGTGGATGTTGTCGCAGCAGCGGCCGCATCGATTCCGGCACCCGATCCAAGCGCCATGGAAGCCATGCAAAAGAGGGAACAAAAGCTTAGACAAGCACCGAGCTGCCAACGAGCGTTGACGCTTCCGTTGTCAAGCCGGAACGAGATCAACCGTCAGATCCGGTTGAGGGTAGTGCGGGAGTTCAACTTCCCGGATGAGGTGGCAGAGCTGCTGGAGAACTCCAACTGCTACTGCTTGGATGCGGATGGCTCAACGCCGAAAGCTCAGGGCGACGATATCCACGCGAGCAATCAATCACTGGACGAGGACACAACCCCGCCACCTTCGCCGGCACTGCCAAGTGATATTATTCCACAGAACGTTGCTTGCTTCGGGCGCAACATGACATTCCCCCGGCAGCAACCTCAACCACCGCCACAAGTGATTCCACATGGAGCCGGAGGAGGAGGAGACTTGGGTGGTGGAATGGGAGGGAGACTGCACCATCCGTCGGGAAGTATGCTCGGACCGAGTTCAAGTATTATAGGTACCCATCGACGCCAGGAACTGCCATCGTTGATCCCCGGGGGAGATGTGGTCGCATATCGGCTGTCGGCACCGGCCGGGGATCATTCGGGAGATCAGGCCGGAGCCTGTTCCGAAGGACACCTTTCGGATATAATGCCGGACGTGGCCATGGCAACGGCTTCCATGGGGCAGCTACAACTAGGCAGCGGCGATATGCCCGAGAGTCTTCATCTGGATCTGGGCGACGGACCAAGTCACATGATCGGAGCTGCTGGATCTCTAGGATTACATAATCTTCCGGTAGGTAGTTGTAGATTCAAGCTTTGGTGATCTTCTTATAATTGTAGCGTTTGTTTTCTGATTTCCGTTTGTAGCATCATCGAATGGCGACCCCTTCGCCGAGCAATTTCCACCACTACATGACCCGGAGTCATCCGCCGTCCAGTTCCCTGGGTAGCAGCAGTGGTCATGGCGGCGATGGTCCATCCGATCGAGGTATGATGGGCGGCGGAAGGCTACCCGTATCCCTCGGTGGATCATCCCAGTCAGGTCAACCGGGAGTATCCGGGGCGGGGGCAGGAGGATCTTCGTCATCGTACTCGCAGCGTTCCAACTCACCGTACACCTTACACCGAGCGAGTCCGGGCCTGCCGCACAGCTCATATCACACCGGCCCCCGGTTATAGAGACGGCTGCATGTATTTCCCGATAAACGTCAGCTGTTCAGTATGCCTTTCTGAAAGGAGCACACTGGAGGAAGATTCGGAGCGGGTGGGAGTGCGTGCGATTGTCTGTCTGTACGTAGTATGTGTGTATGCGACGGAAAGCTATCGAGTGCGACATGGCACGTTAAGGTTTAGTTAAACGAATTAACTAAATTAAAAACACAAGTAGCAGAAAAAAAAAACAAAAAGAAATACAAACTACTACACAGTAAAGAAGAAAGGCAATTCATTGCAACAAATACATAGATATTTGAATTAAGAGTTAAGTATTTCATTAATGAACTCCAGAGAAAAAAAAAACAACACTAAAAGGCAAGGATAAAAAAGTAATAATAGTACTAAAATAAACACAAAACAAAACAGTAAGAATAATAATCGAAGACTTTTATATTTAACAAAAAAAAACTACAAAACAAGCATAGGATCAAACCCACAGAATACAAGTCGACGGAGTAAACGTGAAGTGAATTGATAGCAAAACAGAGGAATGAGGCAAATACACACACAAACAACGGGAGAAGCGATAAACAACGGTTTGTGTGCAGTGGTGTGTGTGCAATCAAGTTTGTGGCATTCGAAGCGAAGCGAGGCACACGACGCACACACACTCGGATGAATGACCAAACGATCGAGTGCGTAGATCAACCCGAACATAAAAAAAAACAATCGTGCGGCGGATTTTCCCTTGTTTTAGAAACTAGCAGGGCCGTGCCTTTAATTTATTCTCCTTTTAATTTTTAGCCAAGTTCGGCATCCCTCCTCACTTCCTTTCGGATGATCCCCGCAGCCTCCCGATGGAGACGGTATGATAATCAGATGTTTTTTTTAATGAGATGAAGTTTTAACGCTATTTATTTATGCTTTTTTTTTCGCGATCTGTTTTTTTTATATTACACTAGGTTATGTAGGACATTTTTTCTCAATTGGGAAACAAGGCAAACAACAATAAAAATAGCAAGGGTTATTACGATTATGTTGAGATTAGGTTCCCCTTGTTTCCGCGTTATATACGGCGACGGTAGACGTAGTAAAAAGGAAAATCTGAATGAATGAGTAAAATGTGAGAGAGCGGGAAATGAGTCAAGAAAAAATAATTTCATGTTTTCGAATATTCGTAACATCAAGAAGAAAAGAAAGATGCATCGTACGTGTATGTAAAATGACTTATTATTACTAATAATCGAGAGAAAGTTTCAATCCAGCAAAAAACGACATACTGACTTTACTAGGTGACAGCACTATGTGACCAACAATCGGTTTGGAAAATGTTTCAAATCATTCTGTGGATATTCAAACGCGGGAACACAGGACACGTTGCAGTATTTATGAAGCAGGTTTTACTCCCGGTCAGCATACCAAATGTGGATGCTACGCTTCGAACGCTATATGGTTGTCAAACATGTTGAATGGGTTGCTTTTTGAGCAGATTACAAGAACTTTCGATCTCAGACACGATTCTCAAATTCGATCTGGTGGTTCGAAACTTCGTAAACGATCTTTGTCCTTATCCTTTGTAATAGGCTCCTAAAGGCCTATCTCAATTTCTGCATAATTCGATCAAGCATTGATTAAAATGACATGTTTACTCATTTTTTAAGTATTCCTATTAGGTAAAGCCCATAAAATATATTTTCAAAAATTTTAATAATTTTTGCAACACTCCTTGTTTAGCACTTAATTTTGGGTAAATTTTGTTTACCGTGTATGTCAAACAGGAACATGTCAAAAGTGAGCCAATGTGGTGTCTTTTGCAACCCGCCGTTTCACTTTCGTTACGTCAAGGTTGACCTCGAATGTCAAACAAGACTTGCTCATCATTATTTTATTTTCGAGTTTATTAACTATTCTGTTATTGTTCAAGTTCGGAAAAATTACCATTGAGATCAGAAAACCAAGCTCTTTCGTGTTATGCACCAAAAGCGCGAAAATATTTTTCATTTTAGGACCCTATTGTCTCAAAATCTTTAGCGAAACTGCTCAATGAAGAATTACAATATTGCACCTTCTTCACATTGCTCCTCGTTATTTTTATCGCTATATTGTCATTTTGTCATCACTGTGTTTGTGGTGAGATAGCTGTTTACAATCATATTTTCCAAGCAACAATGAAAGCTGAATAACAGCTTATTCAACCAAAAGTCCGTTGTCTAGTGCCGTACTTCCTTCAAAGAGCGAATAGCTCACTGGGAGCATTGAACGTGTCCGTGTCATAAAAAAATAATGTAAGCCTTTTTTTCGGGGAAACGACCGATCATTTGGGGAATATTGCATTTGAGAAGCCAGCGTTCGGATAAACCAAATTCGGAGCTTGTTATTCCGGGAAAAGCAGCACAATCGCTAGTTTTCGCACTGTCTCAAATATCGCCTCATGGGTACAATTTATGTACTACGTCCCACTACTACTTGTTAGCCGCTTCAGTATTTTAGATGTAGTCGTTAATCAAACTACTCTGTTTGACGCACGGTGTATAACATTTAAAAGGTGACAGTTTTTTGATAATTCAAATCGTTCAAGGGCGTGAACAAAAAAAAAATCTAGTACTCCACTTCAATTTGATCAACGTAAAAGAACGGTTCTTATCGTCACATGTTTACGTTCAAAATTGATATGTACAAAGGTTAATAGCCTGCCTTGTGATCTCGTATAGGGCACTGCATTGTTTTGATTTTGTATAAGATTTTGACGTTTCTTGGCCTTGTTGTTTACAAAATTTCTGTAAGAGTGAAAGAGAAAGAGATAATTTCATGCAGTGCCCTATACCGTGTGTTTGACGATTATTAGGGTAGTGGAAAATTTCATTATAAGAAACCTAAGACTAGGTACTACGATTAATAATGCGCCGGAATGGACGTGTGGCTCCTACTCATTTACTCCTCGGAAAAATCCGGACGCAATCCGATCTCGCAACGCAGCTTCTCCAATCTCGAACTCGCTGAAGAGGTTTCGTCAGCATATCTGCAAGCAACGATTCCGCCGGACAATATCGTAGACCCACCTTCCTTAAACTATGGATCGCGACCCACCAGCCCCATAAGAAATACACGCATCGGTAAAGAAGTTTGAGAAAGGCTATCATAGATTGAAGATTTTCTTCTCTTGTAGATCAAAAACGAAGAAGTACTAGATTTCGATATGCTTGCTGCGCCGCTCGATTTTGTCGTTCTCCACCAGCTTGATACATCTCTGGTTGCCCTCGAGTATTATTGTTGGACGCTGAGCTTTTCCGATCTCCTCAAGCAATCTTCTGGTCCAGCAAAGCAGTTAGCATCATTCGGATAGGGCAACGAATTCCGCTTTGGCAGAACTCAGTGCCACGCAATTTCGCTTGCAGAATCTCCACGCAACTACGCCGCCGCTAAATAACAGCATGTGACAGGAGTTAGATCTCGGATCGCGGTAGTTTCCTTACCAGTCAGGATCAACGAACAATTGTGGTGGACTGGTGGCGCAGAGCCCGTTTTGCCTCGTTCCAATCTTGTTGATTTGGACAGCTCGATTTCTGCGCCAGGATGGACGTACTGACAGCGATATCTGGCCTCGTCTGAACCGCTACGTACAGCAGACCGTCGATCAGACTCAGATAATCCTTGTTATCTGGCAGCGGATCCATCTTCTCCTTATGCTGGAAATAGTCCGAGTCCAGAGGGGTCTTCGATGGTTTCACATTCTCCATGTTGAACTGTCGAAAGAGCTTCCGGATGTACGCCGGTTGGTTCAGCTTGTACCCGGCTTCGCCTTTCTCTACCTCGATTCCCAGGAAGTGACGGATATCACCGAGATTTGACACGGTGAAATTTGCTTAAAGACTCTTCAAGATTGCCTTGAACTCCTCCTCGGTCTGGGTAACGATCAGCATATCATCGACGTAAATGAGAATGTAAGCAGTCTTGCTGTTCCTCCTGAAATGTACAGGCACGGAACCAGCTTGGATTGTTCAAACTCCATGGCCTTGAAAACGGAATCCACCTTCCTATTCCAAACGCGAGCGGACTGCAGTACATACAGGGTCCTCCTTAAATTACACACGGTGCTGTCATCACCGGTAGCGTACAAATCCGGCTGCCGCAAGTAAATTGTTTCCTCCAGTTCGCCATTCAGATACGCAGTCTTGACGTCGACGTGCTTAACAATGGATTTCCTCTGGCTAGCGACCGGCAGCAACGTCCGGAAGTCACTTGCTTTGTCACCGGAACGAAGACTACCGTCGTAATCGGTGCCATACTTCTGGGTAAAGCCTTGCGTTACGATTCTCGCCTTGTCTCGGACGACGACTCCTTTCTCATCGACCTTCGTTTTGAACAGCCATTTGCGTCTAATAGCTTTCTCGTTCGGAGGAAGTTGGACCAGTTCCTACTTCTCGTTGTCAGCTTCTACGTCCCGTTCGGCTAACCTATTTTGCTACAGCGTGTACTCAGTCGAAGCTTGATTCTGGATTCCGAACTTCCTCAAGCGTTTGCCTCTCCGCGAGGTTGTGAAACTGGCTGAAGGCGTTCAACAGCTCAGTTTTGGACTTCTGCTCGGAACAAGTAGATGGATACCCTCCGCGTCTTGTCGTCGGTGAAAGACACGTAGTATCTGCTTCCACCTAGTGACGCTTCCTCCATGGGACCACATACGCACGGAGAAAAATATAAAGTTATGTCAATCATATTTCGGTCGCGAACAAGCATATTTGTGCACTGACTTTTATATAATCCCTTTTTGAGATTGAATCACGCATAATATCATCGGACGAAGCATAACAGAAGCTTGAATTGACCAAAATTGGTGAATTGATTGGAGCAAGAAATATGGTTGGCTTAATCATATTATGCGTCCACCAACAATATTTATTGTTGATAGTTTGACAGCTCATTCATTCTCATGGTATATCCAAGCATGTTTATGCTTTACACAACTTTACACTTGAAGTTTAAACGAACTGTATCAGAAGGTTGTTTTAAGCTGTTTTAAGCATACACAAAACATGTTCAAATGAGGTTAAATTTAGGAGAAACAATTCTATAATGGTGGTATTTTAGTTCATTATGTTCAATTTGTAACATATTGTACTAAATACCACCATTATAGAAACGTTTAATTATCAAAAATTTCTCTTGCACGTTCTTTATTTACCTTAAAAATTTGAAATAATAACAAACTCAAGCACGTAACAAAAAACTTCATCACTGTCGTCGATTCTTTTACAGTCCCATCCATGCTTTCCGCTGGCTGGTGAAGACACTGGGAACAGGTCGCTGGACAGGTGGAACACGCAAAAATTTTTCTGTACCAACGGAGCCCGGGGTTCTCTTGCCCGAACCGGGTGATCCTAACAGTATGGCGTACATTCCGGTTGCTGGTTCTTGTTCCGGTCTCGGTGTTACGGATGCCGCTTATTTTTTGGTCATTTTTCGATTGGTGGTGTACGGTAACAAACTGCATCTGGAAAAAACAACACAGACTCATGCTGGAGAATTTTTACACCCCATTACCGGGGGCACACTTACCTGTAGTTGAAATGACTGAATCCTCAAGTAATTTGAATATAATAAAAACAGAGCGCACTTCTTCTGGTTACAGAGGCAGGCAAGGAACGATTTTAAAATTGTTACAATGAAACGACAATGCCACCGTTCTCACTATGAACTACCGCCGCCATGATGAACAATGAGCAGCCAGGCAAGAGGCTCGGTCAACATGGGTTCAAGTAATGACATTTATGCTTGGTTTAAGCATTTGATGGTTGGTGTTCAATGGTGTTGATTTAAATGAAACATATGCTTGATGTAGACATCAAATCATTATGAATCAACCAATTGAAGCAATTATGCCAAGCATATCTTCGAAGTTTGAGTGAACTATGGAAAAAGTTATATTAATCAAACAGCATTTCTGTCCGTGCGTCCGTGTGAACTTGTTCCAGGACCTCGTTCGCTCGCCGCCCCTTCTTGGGAAATGGTAGACGAAACTGATTTACTTTGGCACAATTCACACAGTTTTCCACTGACGATTACTTGAAGTGCACTTCAAAGATCAGGCCATTTTTCAACTTGTTGAAACTGTGCACGTTGAGGTGGCCCATCCGCCTATGCCAGACATCCAGATCTTCGGGTGGGAATGTGAGTGACCGCTCCACGGTCTTTGTGCCCCTGAAACATAAACAATCCGTTGCTCACGTCGTGGCTTCCAGTTACGATGCCCTCTCCTTGCGGGTCTATTACCGCCACGCCTTGATTAGTGAAATTCACTTCCTTGCCGCGTTGAACAATCTGACCTACCGATAGCATATTGTGGGACATCGTAGGAACGAGCTTCACGTGTTGACAGTGATGCGATTTTCAGGCTAACACTTCGGCTTCAAACGCGCGGAACTCAAGCGGAACCGGTAGCTACGATGTCGTGTAGGGATTAACACAAAAGGCCGAATCACGAAAGGCCGAACCACGAAAGGCCGAATCACAAAAGGACGAAACCAGTGTAACTACCACATAAGGCCGAAAGCACAAAAGGCCGAATCACGAAAGGCCGAAGGTAATGAAAGGCCGAATGTAACATAAGGCCGAAGGCAACGAAAGGCCGAATGTCACGAAAGGCCGAAGGTAACGAAAGGCCGAATGTAACAAAAGGCCGAAAGTAACGAAAGGCCGAATCATGAAAGACGCATATTAACTCGGTTTCCGTTTAGTTAAATGCTCTATCTATTAAAAGAATGTATAGGGTTGCTTAAGTATTTTATAACCTCAAATTAGATAGTTTTAGTAGTCCCACTCCAACGAAAAATGCACACAAATGTGAATCATGCGGCGTAGCCGCATGGAGGATTGAGGAACTGAGGCGGCAGAAGGCCGCCGAAGTATCCGATATCCGAGGCACCGGATTTGCATCGATTCGAATTCAAGGAAAACAGTAGTTCCAATAGTTTGCTAGGTATAATGCGAACAGAAGTTGTTATCTTTTTTTAAGTCCGACGAGCGTCAGCGAGTGCGGACAGCAAGCGTTTCTCCGATATTGCGGCGCTCATAATAAATCCACATTGGGCGGCGGCAATATGCCCGCGAGGAGATGCCCGCGATACAGACGCAATGTCAAAATCGAACAGATACTGTCACCCACCCAGCAGCATCGCAGCAGCCTTCAGGCCGTTCATATCAAAACAAAAGTTAACACAATGGCAACTCAGGTGGCCAGAAATCGTAATAATATTTATCGCGACATTGATTCACTTATATGCATACGCATCACCTCGTCGGCTTTGTGTTTAATAATCGGGAAGTTATTTAGTGATGCTGCAGGGGGATACGGCTTCATCTTTTCCATTTCCACATTGCGTCTGTATCGCGTGTATCTCCTCGCGGCCATATCGCCGCAGCCTATTGTGGATTTGATATAAGCGCCGCATGTAGAATTTCTGACCATCAGGTCGCTCATAGTGGTGCGGTCATATTTTTGCAACTTGATGGAAAAGAAGAAGACTAACGCGTTTCGCGGATTTATCTTGCAAGGCACAATATATAGCAAACGTAGTTGTTCGGTCAGTTATTTGCCCTTTATATCATTATTTGCTGCCGTTATAAGCATATTATGCCATGTTCTGTTTTATTAAATATTACTATGTCACCTTTGTAGACAACAGTGCAGACAATTTCCAAACAGATTTGAGTAGAATGAATTAAATTTGAACAATATTTATCTGTTTATAGATTGTTACAGATACAATTGGTAAAAGTACATAACGGAAAGGAAAGGGTTAAGTAAATAGAATGATTACTTTTGTAATTCGGCCTTCCGTTGCTTTCGGCCTTTCGTTACATTCGGCCTTTCGTTACATTCGGCCTTTCGTTCCCTTCGGCCTTTCGTGCTTCGGCCTTTTGTTACCTTCGGCCTTTCGTGCTTTCGGCCTTTTGTGATTCGGCCTTTTGTGATTCGGCCTTTCGTGATTCGGCCTTTCGTAGTAGTCCCGTCGTGTACGATGTTCATGGCTCTTTTGTGCACCCGAAACCGGTCGACAACAAAGGTAATTTTAACCCTTTGACGATTGTTAAAACGATAAGTGTTATGTCTTGTCTCGCGTGTCGCGTCTTGTGAATGTCGGACTCCTACTCATTCCGACAGAATCATACACAAGCGTCGTCGTCGTCGATCGTTTTTTCACGACACAGACACGGGAAGACGTGCTGGAATCGAAAATCAACTCGTCACGATGATGGAATGCCGAGAATCGAACTTTTCTTCGGTGCTTGATGCCCGCCTCTGTGATATCCACTTGATTTTACTCTAGCTTCCCACTGGTACTCCGAGGCGTAATTACCCGGCTGGTTACACCGGAAACACTACACGTGGCTCTGGTTTGGTTTTGTGACTTCGCTGTGGGTTGGTCATAGAACGCTTCGACTCACTTCGTCGTTAGGTCACTTCATGCTTTGCAAAAACTTTGCACGTATCATATCCCCTGTTAAAATACATGTCATCTGGATCCCAGATGATTCCAGACCCATGATCATAGGCTCGTATTTTTTCAGCAAGCCTATCAGCTGAGTGCTTGACATCCACCGATCGTTTACCTCAAACCCATTCTGCGCCAGTTCGTGGCTAGTGCCGAAATATTCCGAACTCTCGAATGTATCCGCTGTACTGGAATGTAGCGTTCACTGTTGGCGACCTACTGATGCCTCCTTGGCTGTTGCGGTATTCTAGACAACGCTGTATTTCGTCGGAAGGTTGCTAGCACATAGCATAGCATGAATACTTGCACAAATCTTGGGTGGATCGCTACTATCTATAATATCATAGACCCACTCAACTCCACACACCTGGCCAAGTCCTTGCAAACTTTTTTATTTTATTAACACAATCATCAACTTAGAAAGAGACCAGAACTGAAGCAGCTTCCAATACACTCTAAAGAATTTTCACGTCCGATTTACGTGAAATATCACGTAGCTCATCCTTATTCTCAAAATCTCAAAAGTTGCGTGATGTCAGTAACTATCACTCGAAAACCACGTCGTGTGCACCGCCCTGTTTGGTTAAATCCACCTTATTTTCACGTAAATCGTTTCAATGCGTTTGTGTTGGTGTACTTCCGACTTGGAAGTTTCCGCGAAACGAAAGTTACGTGAATTTTCAGGTGTGAAAAAACAGTTCAATATGGCGTCGAGAAGTAGGTTGGCGAAAGAACTGGATGCTGAGTTTCTGTGCAAGTTGCTGCAAATAATATTGAGGTAATTTAATAATTATTTATTATAAGCAGTTGTGTATTTTTCTATTTTCAATCATTTCAGGAGCTGGAATAGGTGTCTGACGGTATCGGAGGTCCAGTTCAACGGTGTTTGAAACGGCTGGACTTCGAAAATTCTGCGTTAGAACCCCGAGATTTGGTTTGTGTTATCTAATCACAGACGATTAGAAAAATATGTGGATGTATTAGTTTGTATGTAGGTGTAGGGTAAATGATGATGGTTGGACCAGGTTGTGGTGTTTTACTACATGGTCGAAATATAAGTCGTTTTTCCCCTATGATCATAGTATTTTTCAATAATAAACTAAAGGTTGGTGGAAAGCTCTACTATTCTAGTTTCTGAAACGTACATCAATTTGATCTTTTACTTGATATTTCACTATAAAAATCGTTTTTATTTAACAGACAATTTTGATTTTGGTTGGACCAATGCCGATTATGGTTGGACCAGTACATTGATAATGGTTGGACCACACGGTGTCTTTGATAGAAGAATGTTACTTTAAAAAAAATCAGTATCGTTAAGTCACTCACCAAATTAAAAGAACATACATAAGAACATTGTTTCCCAGAAAGTGAATTAAATATCAATACCATTTGGTTATTCTGGCACGTGCGTATAAGGTGAAGATATGACGAAGCCACACCTAAAACTTTCAAGAGCACAAATCTGAAGAACCAAATGTTGGTTTCCGCTGAAAAGTTGATCGATTTGTTACCTGCTGGTAGTGACAAATCTATCAACATTTCAGAGCAAACCGACATTTGGTTCTTCAGATTTGTGAGCTTGAAAATTCGGGTGTGGCTTCGTCATATCTTCAACTTAAAAGATTTTTATCCTCTAAGGTAGAACGGAATAAATGTGTAAGACCGATGTTTTATAAAGATAGATACAGTGAAAGGAAACAAGACAATATGTATTTTGTATATTATTGTTTTTATTTTATAGTATTCTTTTAACAAGGTCTGCTCAAAATACACGTAGCATCTAGCACCTAGCGTTGCATTGTTCCCAAAGCCTGAAAAGTCATTGTACAAGATAAGAAGTTGCTGCTAATGTCACCTTCCCACGATGCAACGGACAAAGTACATTCCCGTGCATTAATTTCTGTATCAACTTAAGGCTTGACTTCCGGGTTGCGCTAAAGCTTGGTCAGCAGGGCAGTGCTTCTCACCACTGCCGGAACATTTGGATTGCATCCCTTAGCAACTCGGTTAGTGAGACGTTTCGCATCAGGGATACTTGTGTTCTTCTCGTCGTAGTTTTGTAATCCGGACCGGAGTCGTCGAAGATGCGAAGTGAGCTCCACCGCCTTTATTTGACAGAACCTTGTAGGTAGACATTCGGTTCTTTCCGCCACGTTTTCCCTGATAGTGCATCCCCAAGTGCAGCCGTCCACTTTCCTGGTGCTGGCACTAGAAGCGGCCGAATTTCAGCTTGGATAATAACTGCGTTGGGGTGTCGTTTGATATCCGTCCGATGGAATCACGCAATTGATAATTTATCACTGTTTATTTACTACATGACCTGTGTCCTTTCATTGCGAGCTAAATTAGTCCAGCGCACAACTAACGATACCGTTCAAGGATGCAGTTCAACAATCTTTTCAGCTTTGAAGCTTTCGACGCGTAAAATGAACTGTAAACAAACAGAGCTGGTCTTAGCAACCAACATGGTAACGGTTTGGTCGAACCAATATCATTCGCTGGTCCAACCATGATAATATTCAGTTGGTCCTAAATCGCTAATTATTTATATTTTCAATAGAAAATGATATATTTTTAATTTTCTAGCATAAAGTTTACACATTTTCGCATTAGTATATAGCAAACATTTTATTAGTTTTAAAGAAAATAGAACTCCTGTGAATGTGACAATTCGAGTTATCTAGGTGTCCCAATTGTGCTCAAACTGATCCCTGACAAAATTCCAAATAATATAAAAGATTTAAAAAAATTTTAATGAAAGTCGATGTAATTTTAATCAAAAAAAGAATATGCTATAAAAGTAAGAAGATATACGGTACAAGTTTCGAAAAAATATAGGTTATATCAGCTTTTTTTCAAGTTGGTCCAACCATTATCAGTTTTTTGGTTGGTCCAACCATCATCATTTACCCTACATTTATTAATTATTCCAAAATAAAAAAAAACTAATTAGGATTTTTCTTCGTTACATATTGGTACAGTAGACGTTCGATAACTGCAACATGTTTACGTTTCACTTACCGAATGAAATTCGATAACTGCAACAACTGACAGACGTCAAAGAACTGTCAGTTGCTGCAGAATGCAGTCAATGTGCATACGTAAAACATCGCATTGCAGCAAAAGTGCATGCGAAAAACATCGCATCGCTGTTTACATTTCATTTTGACGGATAGCGGTGCGATAACTGCAAAATTGTTGCACTTAGCGGACTTGCAGTTAAAAATCATTGCAGTTAAAGCGTTTGCACCGAGCGAACGTCTACTGTACCAGCTTGTAGCGTATTTGAGGAGGCAAGAGTTTTCAAATCACCACAAAATGAAACGACATATTTATTAACCGCGAGGCTTTTGCTTTTAATGCTTTTTCCTCGGCTTTTTAATTGCATTTTGGAAGGATTTAAAATCTCTTGCCTCTTCAAATATGTTGCAGGTTGGTGCAGCTGCTTTATTTTCATTCAAAAACATGAATAAATTACGTGAAGTTCGTGTAGAACTAATCATGATTTCACGTAAAATTTACCTAAGATTCCAGTAGCTCTCACCCACATTTCACGTAAACGATGCACAAAATTCATGTCAAATTTACCTGAATCATCACGTCGATTACCCAATCTCAAATGAGCCCAGCTACCTGAAATTCCGGCGAAGGTTACGTGAAAAATATGGTGGACGAAAATTACCTATCTTTTCACGTAAATCGGACGTGAAAATTTTTCAGAGTGTAGATGAACGGATATTGAAAATAGCGAATTTTCAATTTATATGTATTTAGTTATGTACAAAGAATGTAATCAGAAAGATCTCACCTAGTTCCATCGTGGCGTAGCCAACTGACTCTAGCGAGGCTGACGAGAGACGGAACTGCTGACGGAAGTTGTGCAGTTATTGTTCATCCGTGGATCCCCTTGTTGCAAAACGATATTTCTGACGCCCATCCGGTGACCTGATGTTGATAACTGGATCAATTTGTGACGTCTTTTTTTTTCGAAGGCGACGTTTTGGTGAGTGATGTACATGCTACCAAATGACCAAATGGCGCAGCAACCACTAACGATGAAAACACCTTATAATTTTTCCTTCCGCCGATAGTTTCAAACACGAAACATCAACAATCCAAACTGAACCCGGCACTAAAAGCGTCACTAATTACGAAACTCGCAGCATTTATTCCAATGAACTCTATCGATCAATGCGGATTCTTCACGCATTCTCAGCTTTTTTTCGTGACCGGGGACGGTTGGTGAAACGCTGACCCAACTACCGACGTAAAAGTACACACATAATTGAAGAAAAATTGAACGCATGACTGAGAACAGAGTTCATAGAATAAGGGAAACGTGGCAGATACTTGACGGGGTCTACTTCTCACTCGCACAACAGCTGTCCGGGTGGCGTAGTGCCGCACAGAGCACTAGAGGAAACGCAGAAGAAACCAAAAAAGAAGTTCGAAAAGAATTGTTATAAAATAGAAAAAAAATACAAACAGTTGGTGGCAATATAGTTGCCACTGCCTTATAAAGGGTTAAGGACGCAACCATTTCGTCAGAGTTTTTGTCTGAGCTTCCAAACTTGTTTCGAACTATACATCTGGAGATCTAACCATTTTATATAAGTGAAACATGAGTGTTACCTATTATAAGGCATCTCTATTTTTTACCATAAAATAACAGATGGCGATACTGTTTGTTTACTTTTTCATATCGCTCCTCTACCGTCAGTTTATTTAGGATGTTGGCGGTTTTGCCCTACTCGCTTTAGGCTAAAATTAACACCAACAATGAAAAAGCCGTAATAACCATAAAACGTCTCTACCAATCGCTTCATATAGAATGAGCCTGATTGACCACCCGTAGATGCTACTCCAGTATCGCCAGACCAACTACACTCACACAAGGAATGAGATAGGTGCTTTGGACTAGTGAGTGAGTGTTGGTAATCCTCTATTTTTATGGCTAAAATGACGCATGTTACGTCAGTTTGCAGGTCCATGTGAAGTGATGATTGCAATCGCTAGCCCACGGCAGACCGTATTGCGTATAAACCATTGCGACTGTCCCTGCACACCCAGTCAACCAGTGATCGTATTAGATATTGAATAGCGATATGCATACATTTTACATGCGCCTAAATGGAGGCATGCATGCATATGGCCTCCACTTTATCATCTTATGCAACATCCTATACGATTACTGGTTGTCTTGGCAAGTTCATGCGGATGCAGGAGTAGGGAAATGGTTATTTGGCAGAAGGTTTACGTTTGGTGAGTGGGTGCCAGGCGTAAAGTGACCTACCGCAAAATCCTTTAAGGGTTTCAATAATAGTACATTTCACGGATAATTTTGTTCTATAGGAATTTTATATCTCCATTGTTTTACACTGAAACACAACGTCAGTCAAGCTAAGCAATAACGGCACATAAACCGAATAGTAAACATCTCGCATTTCCAAACTGATTGTTGATCGCAAGGACCCAGACAGACAAAAACGACTGCAAAGACGGACAACCGAATTCCGTACATACAATATAATTACCACAATTGAACAAGTGAAACAAAAACACGGAAGAAAACAAAGAAAAAGCGACAAACAACATGATTATAATTAGTAATAACAGTTAGTGAAAACAAAATAAACACAAAACAATGGATAACTCTGATAACGGAAGAGAAGCGACGAGAGAAGCGAAAAAATAAGATGCGATAACACCCGGAACGGAACGTGAAGTGAAAATCGTAAATGCGAGTCGAGAGTCGAGATAAATGAAACCAATTCCGAGAGTCGTCAAACCGAATGAAAATATCAGAAATAAAGATTATTTTAAAAATTACCTCTTATCAGCAGTGGCGTCGCGTAACCTCACTTTTTACCTGTGCACCAAGTATAAATGCTTGAATTATTTGAACAAATTTGCTTGTAATAATTAGAAAATGACGAAAATGACTGCTTTCACTCATTTCTATTTAGATTTTGATCATAAATCCCCTGCAATTGCAAGTTTTAGGGTCGGTGCACAGGTAAAAAGTGAGGTTACGCGACGCCACTGCTTATCAGCATTAGGTTTGTTTTTGAAGTTGAAGAAAGATCCCTGTCTTGGCCTGTTCCTATGAAACATCAACTCTGACTACCTACTATCTCGTGGAGACAATGATGGAGATATGGTGGAAGAATTTGAAATGGCGTATTGTAGCAACGAATACGATTTTATACGGACTCTAGGACTTCTTCAACTGGTCGTTAGTAGGAAAAGTTCCGACTACTGCTCTTATTTACGTCGTATCACTACCACTAGTAACAGTTGATTATGATTTCTTCTGTTTATTGCGCTCACTTGTCTCACTTAAAGACTATTATAGACACAAACAGCGGTTAACTTGTATGTATGTAGTACTTCAATCTGTGTCCTTTCAGTTTGTCCTCTTTAAAAGGGAGAACGCTGAAGAACTTGCTATACATATAGGTAAGATAAATTCATATTTGGTAAATGAAGGTCAGCTCTCATGGTCTTTTTTTTGGTGGTATCAGGTATCAGGTATCAGAAGGCCGGCTCCAGAGGCACGTTATCCTCCATTTGGGACATTTGTGCCATCGCCAAAATAACAGCCTATTTCATCATCTACCTGAGGGAAAAGGAAGGAAAAAGGATTTGGATGGGGATAGGGACAGGTAGGGAAATAGGAAAAATACCCTGGAAGAGGGTATTAACGCACAAGCGTACCACAATGGGTTCAAACAGCGCCCTGAAAAGGGCACTGTAATAACGCATAAAGCGAAAGAGAGCCTATAGCTCTTTACCACAGCGGGTTAAGAACAACAGAATGTCCTGAAGATTCAGGTTTCTGAAGTCAGTTTCACTTAATAAGTGTTTACCGAATACTCGGAAACGCAGTTGCGCGAAAACTGGACAGTTACATATCAAATGATACGAAGTTCCATAATCGGATTCACAGCTATCACAGGCAAATGAATCAGCTTGCTGAATATTCGCCATGTGATAGCTGAGTCGGCAGTGGCCAGTCAATGCTTTGACCAGCATGCTGCAATTCTGCTTAGACAGATTAGTTAGATACTTCGCCACCCGTAGAGATGGCTCAGCACTATACAATTTGGTTTGACGACATGACTCCAAACTATTCCAGTATTGTTTGTGCTGAGTGGCAGCCCAGATGTCAATCTGAAGCTTTACCCAACACTTGGATACCGGAATAGCTGGCTCAGGGCCAATGAAGTCATGTGATGCTCCAGTGCGAGCTAACTCATCAGCCAATTCATTTCCAGCGATGGAAGAATGGCCAGGTACCCATACAAGGTGAACAGCGTTTGCTGAATTCAGCTCCTCGATTTGAGTTCGACAAGCGATAACTATCTTCGACCTGGAGTTGGCCGAAGCAAGTGCTTTAATAGCAGCCTGGCTATCTGAACAGAAGTATATTACTTTGCCCATTACGTGCTGCTGAAGTGCTGATTGCACTCCGCACATAAGAGCAAAGATTTCGGCCTGAAAAACGGTGCAGTGTCTACCAAGTGAGTAAGACTGATACAGCCTTAGCTCACGAGAATAAACACCAGCACCTGCTCGACCTTCGAGAAGGGAGCCATCAGTGTAACATACGATGCCGTCTGAAATACTTCTTTCCAGATAACCAGATGTCCACTCTTCCCGGGAAGGGAATTTCGTGGAAAATGTCCTATATGGAAAATTACAAGCAATTGTAAGATCACTTGGAGCAAGGACAATTTTGTCCCAATTCACTAAAAGTGGAAACAACGAGGTGTGTGTTGATGTGCGGTTCACAGGAGTTTCCTCTAGTAGACCGAGTACCCGTAACCGGTAAGTGCAAGAAAGGGCTTCTTGTTTGAGATGAATGTGTAGTGGGGCAACGTCAAAGAGAACTTCGAGCGCTGCCGTAGGAGTTGAAGAGAACGCTCCAGACATCGCCATTAAGCACATCCTTTGGAGATGGCCTAATTTTGATTGGACCGTTCTCACTTCACCCTTTTGCCACCACACAAGACATCCATAAGCCAATATTGGCCGAACCACAGTTGTGAAGATCCATTTGATATACTTGGGTTTTAGACCCCAAGTTGTACCAAAAGTACGCCGGCATTGCCCGAAGGCCATACAAGCTTTCTTGATTCTGAACTCAATGTGAGGTGTCCAGGAAAGCTTGGAATCAAGAATGACTCCAACGTACTTTACCTGTTCAGTCACATCGATTTCAGAATCAAAGAGACGCAAAGGTCGAACGCCATTACGGTTTCGCCTTTCCGTGAAAAGAACAATAGATGTTTTACTCGGATTAACCGAAAGGCCATATTGGCGACACCAACCCTCAACTACCTGAAGGGCGTTTTGCATCAGGTCGAAAAGGGTGCTGATGCACATACCAACTAACAATGTTAGGTAGTCGTCGGCAAAACCATAAGTAGGAAAACCGCTATTATTGAGTTGCCTCAATAGCGTATCTGCTACGAGATTCCACAAAAGCGGTGATAAGACTCCCCCTTGGGGGCATCCACAGACACTCAATTTCCTAATCCCTGCTAGACGCAATGTCGAGAAGAGATATCGGTTTTTGAGCATTTGGTGAATCCAATTGGAAATCATTGGAGATATACCATGACTCCGTGCGGCTTCCAATATGGCATCGAAAGGCACGTTGTCAAAGGCACCCTCGATATCTAAGAAAACACCCAAACAAGATTGCTTTTGAGCGAATGCTTTCTCGATATCGTAAACAACCTTGTGTAAAAGAGTCACAGTGGACTTACCAGATTGGTAGGCATGTTGGTTCACATGAAGAGGCACGTTGGCCAGATGAACATCACGGATGTGATGATCCACAATGCGTTCTAAGCATTTCAGAAGAAAAGAGGTCAAACTGATAGGTCTGAAACTCTTTGCTTCTTCATACGACGCACGACCCACTTTCGGAATAAACTTTACAGTAATATCCCTCCAGGATTTGGGAATATACCCTGTAGCAAAACTGCAAACAAGTAGTTTTTTCAAAACATGTTTGAAATAATCAAATCCCTTCTGAAGCAAAATAGGATAAATCCCATCTGCCCCAGGAGATTTGAAAGGAGCAAAGCTATTAAGAGCCCACTCAATCGATTCTATAGTTATAATACTCCGAGCCGAAGCTAAAGAATCATAACTACAAGAAAAGACATCAGGATCATCCGAAGATGTAATATCTACACATCCAGGGAAGTGTGTGCTGAATAAGCATTCCAGAACTTCCTCATCAGAGGAAGTCCGATCGCCATTTGGCAAACGAAGTTCGTTCACCCGGAAATCCTTAGATTTCGCAAGGATTTTGTTTAACCGACTGACTTCACTCAAGCTGGAAACATTTGTACAAAGGTTTTTCCAGCCGGATCGTTCAGCAGACCGGAGAGCTTTCCTGTAGGCCATGCGAGCCGACCTGAAAGCCTCCGAACCAGCCGAACGTCGTCTGTTCCAACTCTTTCTACATTGTTTCCTGAGTTTCGCCAGATCAGAGTTCCACCAAGGGGTTCCTCTTGTGATCTTCACAGACCGTAGAGGGCATGCTTCTTCAAAAGCTTCCATGATGAAGGTCGTTGTAGTATCAACGGCATCATCTAAATCACTTGGAGTGTCAATGGATGGTGAATATCCATGAAATTTGGCTGCAACCAAATCAGTATAAAGATCCCAGTTTGTTGACCGAGGATTCCTGAAACGCAATGTTTGCGAAGTAACATTTAAATGTTCAAAAAAGATGTAGCGATGGTCAGATAAAGATTCTTCATCTGACACATGCCAATTGGTCAGCTCGTGACTAATTCTGCTAGAGCAAAGCGTTATATCTAACACTTCCTCTCTAGCAGATACCATGAAGGTTGGGCGGTTGCCTATGTTAAGTAATGCAAGATCTGTACTACTTAAGTACTCCATCAAACTGGAGCCTCTCAAGTTAATGTCTGAGCTGCCCCAGATGATATGGTGAGCATTAGCATCACTGCCAACAATTAGCGGAAGGCCTTTTGAAGTGCAGTATGCGATGACTTGTTTGAAAGCATCCGTAGGGGATGGTTCATCATGCGGTAAATACACAGAACAATAGACGTATTTCCTGTTGAGGTTTCCAACAGATACATCAATTGTGATAGCACATACATCTCTGGTGGTTAGTTCAGAGATGAGTGTAGCAACTATTGCGTTGTTGACAAGCACACAGGCTCGAGGCATGACACGCGAGTTTGCCATTTCATGTTTACTGAAAGTGGCAAACACCGGGTTCACAAGGTTTCCTAGATAGAAATTTCCCTTACGAAAGTAAGGTTCTTGTACTAAGGCCACTTGGGCTGTACCATTTTGCATAAGTCTGCAAAGATTGATCGTTGCTGTTCTTTTATGCTGAAGATTGATCTGAGCTATCTTAACCGTAGCCACTACCCAAACTAGGTAAGATTAAACTCTTCGCAACAACAGCACAACAAAGAACAGCAACAATAAAACCAAATCGGTATCGATTGGAAAACGCCAAAGGCGAGGATACACAGAATACACTGTGTAAATCGCATAATGCGAAACCATATAGGTGAAAATTTAAACTAATTAACAACATCTTCATAATCCCGCCCTTATTTAGCCTCAAGTGAGACTAAAGAAGGGCAGCTGATTGTCTCGGAGAAACACAAGGTCCACTGCACCATTGCTCCGGTTAGCGCAGTAAGGGCTACATACTGTGGAGGGCGCCCTGGTACTCCACAGGCTCCGTTAGCGGTTAGGTTTTTATTAGACCCCCCTAGCCATTCATTCCTAGGCACGGTAAGCATAAAGCCGCATCACACCATGAATTAGGGGTCACCTGTTGGTGGATTCTTACCACCGGAACAGGCGGTCCGTAGTGTTATTCTTAGCCAATTGAGACAATCGCTACCGACACTACACAGCTATCTAGGCTGATCGAGAAAAGAAGTTAATATTGATGATCAACTTCATACGGACTCGAACAGCCGATTGTTTTACACTGAAACACAACGTCAGTCAAGCTAAGCAATAACGGCACATAAACCGAATAGTAAACATCTCGCATTTCCAAACTGATTGTTGATCGCAAGGACCCAGACAGACAAAAACGACTGCAAAGACGGACAACCGAATTCCGTACATACAATATAATTACCACAATTGAACAAGTGAAACAAAAACACGGAAGAAAACAAAGAAAAAGCGACAAACAACATGATTATAATTAGTAATAACAGTTAGTGAAAACAAAATAAACACAAAACAATGGATAACTCTGATAACGGAAGAGAAGCGACGAGAGAAGCGAAAAAATAAGATGCGATAACACCCGGAACGGAACGTGAAGTGAAAATCGTAAATGCGAGTCGAGAGTCGAGATAAATGAAACCAATTCCGAGAGTCGTCAAACCGAATGAAAATATCAGAAATAAAGATTATTTTAAAAATTACCTCTTATCAGCAGTGGCGTCGCGTAACCTCACTTTTTACCTGTGCACCAAGTATAAATGCTTGAATTATTTGAACAAATTTGCTTGTAATAATTAGAAAATGACGAAAATGACTGCTTTCACTCATTTCTATTTAGATTTTGATCATAAATCCCCTGCAATTGCAAGTTTTAGGGTCGGTGCACAGGTAAAAAGTGAGGTTACGCGACGCCACTGCTTATCAGCATTAGGTTTGTTTTTGAAGTTGAAGAAAGATCCCTGTCTTGGCCTGTTCCTATGAAACATCAACTCTGACTACCTACTATCTCGTGGAGACAATGATGGAGATATGGTGGAAGAATTTGAAATGGCGTATTGTAGCAACGAATACGATTTTATACGGACTCTAGGACTTCTTCAACTGGTCGTTAGTAGGAAAAGTTCCGACTACTGCTCTTATTTACGTCGTATCACTACCACTAGTAACAGTTGATTATGATTTCTTCTGTTTATTGCGCTCACTTGTCTCACTTAAAGACTATTATAGACACAAACAGCGGTTAACTTGTATGTATGTAGTACTTCAATCTGTGTCCTTTCAGTTTGTCCTCTTTAAAAGGGAGAACGCTGAAGAACTTGCTATACATATAGGTAAGATAAATTCATATTTGGTAAATGAAGGTCAGCTCTCATGGTCTTTTTTTTGGTGACTAAACTCGGAAATCATCGAGGACTCAATGGTTTTACCAACTCACTACCTAATTGAGCAGGATGTTATACAACAAAAAACAAAAATGCTCTCTCATCTCATCGTCATTTCGAACTCGAAAAGAGTATGATTGGAAATAACGTTTTCAACTTTTACAGCTTAGTTACCTGAAATGGGGTTTCCTCCATCATTTTTTAGGTCACACGCTCGCCCTTTCATCCATCGGCAGTCACACTTGCTCTCTCTCTTTCACTTATCGTCAACGGGATCCGGAGGATGCAAAAGCAGTCTCGCGATCTCTTGTTTCGGAATATATATGCAACGACAACGCGTTGCGCGTCGCCCTCCTTCGTACTCTAGTAGTAGGTAGTTCTGCTTTTATGCTTTTGGTCCTAGATCGGGACAAACTTCTCCATCCCCTGGATGATCAGTTGTACTTCCGCTGGGGAGTCGCAGGCCGGTGCCAGGGATACCAACCGGACGCCGTTGTTGTTGACGATTTCGATGGCAGACCGTTTCTCGAGCACTTTCAGACAGTTCCGCACGGTGTCGGTCGATATGCTTTCACCTGTGGAGTGAGAGGAAAAAATTATTGGTTAGTATAACACTTTTGGATACACAAGGGCCTGTGCTAATTCTCGGGTTGCCTCCCTGTACGGCTTTTAAGCGGACCCAACAGTCATGACATTTTACAAATAGATTAAAATAGTGAGCACGAGCGGTGAGCGTGAAATAGAGAACGCTGGAGTACCCTCACACAGAGTAGTCAGGACAGGCACCAGGCGGTACAACGTCAGTAGATGAAGCGCCGAACCGCAACGGGAGTGGGCTACCGAAAATGATTAACTGAAACGAGTTGAGCGGCTTTACCAGGAGGCGGAATAATATCACCAAGGACCTGCTGGTGGCTCCAAGGAGGAGAACGACTTTCTGATCGAGGAGTGAGGCGCGGTCAATTCGCGCAAGGAGAAGAGGACCATCCAAACGAAGAGCTTCTTCTTTGCTGGAAGCTTGATGATGGCTCACGAGACCTTTCAGCTCGCCGGAGCCGTAGGGGAGAGGGCAAACCGTCATACGCGGAGCAACTGCTCGAGCTGCTGGTTACACTCGACCAGCTTAGGGCAAGAAGCGTCCGGCAGAGGACGGCGAACCGCAAAGTAAGGAAGGAAACGGCAAGGACAAGTAATCAGGCACCTAAGCCGGCTGCTAATCGCGCTTTGCGGAAACCAGGACAAAGTTAAATCCCAAAAGGTTTACCCACAGAGAAACAGGCGTAACACTTACAACAAATTTCATTAAAAACATCGTCACGAAAACTTAATCGCCCTATGCTAAACGTACTGTGTTTTCCCGGGCCACCACTAGGTGGCGGTAATGCAAACATCAAACAGGAGCAAAAATGATGCCAGTGCCGCGAGTGGTCAATTCACCAACTACTGAATATTTGAATCAACTGTTAACAAAGGGGTCGATGGGAAGCGATCAGAGTGTGACGTCTGTTTCTCTGTGGTTTACCCTTTGAAGCTGCGAACCGAGCCCGAACAAAGTGACGAGAACCTCTGGAACACGCTAGGGAAAAAGAAAAAGCTGGGAGTCAAGCCAGTACGCTGGTCCTTCATCCCTGAGGGCCATGAGAGTAGATAATCGATTCTCGTCGGTTGACGCAAATTTGAAAAGCACCCGCCTACCAACGGATCCATACCGGTTTCCTCCAGGGACTTCCTAAGGGCACTATAAATTCCTTCCGATATTTCTCTTGGAGTTCCTTTTGAGATACCTCCAGGGATTCCTTTAGTAGTTGTTACAAAGTTTTCTTCATTTGGAATGTCTTCAGAAGTTTATTTCTGGGATTATAAGAAGAAATTTTCTAGTAGAGCTATTGGCATGACTATTAAAGGAAACCTATAAGGAATTCCTTACAAAACTGCTGGAGAATTTCATTAAGATTTCCATACAAGGTTGATGATTTGAAATCGATTTTTGTTCTATTTTAAGCAAAGTCGCTCACTTCATTCATCTCATTCTTTAAAAGAGATCGTCCCTTAAACTAGCCAATATATTGAATTTCATCAATCTGACGCAAAACCTGCATTCAGAAGATCGAAAAGTGTTATATTCAGCTTTTTATTTACGGGAAAAGATTTAAAATTAGTTAAGCAAAACGCAAGATATTTGAAGTTTAGTAAATGCCATATTTTAAAAAAATATAAGACTCGGTATTAAACTGAAACTCAAAAACACTACTTAAAATTTTTTGAAGCACGGTTTTAAAATTAGCCCTAAATTGTGCGTAAAAAAGTTTGGTCGTTGACAGAAGATCGTGACTTTCGTTTTATTTTGTAAACTAGTGTAATGAGCTCCTGGATGAATCGTTTTTGATTTGTTTGAATCCGTTTTTCAATTTGCTGGCGTGAACGGGAATACAAACATTCCTACTTACCTAACCTGACCGGTCAAACTAAGGCCTGAGTGACCTCTGCTGTAGATAGGAGTCGTCACCATTCTACTCGGTTCATGGCTGTGTGCCTCCAGTTCCGCACTCTCCATGAGTTCTTTTTTAGGATTCTTTCCTGGTTCGCTTTAGGTGATCATTCTGTGACTTCTCTAGGAGTTTTTCTCGGATTTTTTCCAGAATTTTTTCTGGGGTTTATCCTGAAAAACCTTTTACGATTCCTGCAAAAAGTTCTTCTGATGTTCCAACAGGAACTTTTTACGGAATCACTCCATTCTGAAATTTTTTCAGTATTTTGTTCTGGGATTCATCCCGGAAATCTTTTCGGAGTTGTTTCAAGAACTTGAGGAGTAATTTCAGAATCTCCAGGAATTACTTCTGCAATGCATGTAAATTCTTATGGAATTCTTCCGGTAGTTGATGGAATCAACTGGAATCAACCAAGAGTTGCAAAAGAAATTCCTTCCGGAGTTTTTTTTTAATGAAATTTATGGAATTATTCTTATGAAAAATTCCGACAGGACATCCATGAGGAACTCATCCAACATATTCGTAAACATATCCTCCTGCAGTTTTGAAAGTCGTGCCAATCGTACTATTTGGGAATTTCCTCTCGGAAGTCCAAATCGTAAACATGGACTTTTCCTCGCCATTTTCCTCGTCATGGACTTTTCGTCAGCATGCAGTGCCTTAGTCTTCCTCGTTGCCTCGAACAACAAGCACGTGTATCGGAACCTTGACCGGAACCGAAGTAAATTATCTACTCATTATTTATTTTCCACGTTATTTTCTAACTCTATTATCAGTTTTCTACAATTCTTTATTACACCAACGAACCTAACCTAAAAATGATTTACACTTCTCAGGTCATTCTTCATTACACCAACAAAGTTAGCCATGAAAATGTTAATACTTCTCAGGTCATTTTGACAGACCACTTACATGCACGAAAAAGGCTTGGAAAAAGGCGAATCATATGTTCTACTTTATCGATCTTGTTGTCGTCCTTTTCATGCTCATGTTACATCTGTCAAAATAACCTGAGAATTGTCACTCATTTTGAGGTTCGGTTCGATGGTATATTGCAGACTACATCCCAAATTGGACTATCACACTTTTTTTGGTACGCCTTAAAAGTGTGATAGAAGTCAAGATAGAAGTGCACATTTGACTCGGATCGTCTCGACGTCTTCGGTGCACTTATTCCTCCATTTACAAGGAATAAGTGCACCGAAGACCTCAACTCGATCCGACGTGGCCCTGCGCTGCAATCACACTTTGAAGGTGTGTGCACACTATTGTGTCAGTCCAATTTGGGCTGCAGTCAGCAATAATAAAGAATTCTGTCGAGGCTGATAGCCTACACGGAGAAACTCAAGTACCTAAATTTGAGTTTTTGAAACTCACTTTTGAGTTCTTTTTTGTCTCCTCTCTCGTCCACTCTTTGTTGTTGTCAGAGAGCGAAGAGCAAACCAACCCAATTTTGACAGTTCGGTGCGGGAAGCCAAAACTGAGTAAACAGCATTGAACTCAAATTTGAGTATTTTGAACTAGCAGTTGGGTGAAAAAACTTAGCCGGTAGGTACTTTGCCGCACGGGATCAAATGTAAAAAAACCCACTTCAACATCGCTTCCACGAACTCAAATATTGGTTCCCGCACGCAACCCCGAAGTTGGCTGAAATAAACTCATATTTGGGTACTTTGTTTTCTCCGTGTAGGATTCTGGGCTCTCGGATAAGCAGGCTGCCGAGATATCGTTCCAAAGAAAGCGAGAGGGAATCCGCCGCTATTGCACGGTCGTCACGCTAAACGTGAAGAATGCGTTCAACCGCGTCAGCTGGGCTGCTATTGAGTGCGCCATACACCACCTAGGAGTCCCGGTTAGCTGGTGCCGGATACTGGAGAACTGCTTCCAGAATAGGGTGCTAATCTATGGCACCGAGGAAGGCAAGAGGAGCTACAACATCACCGCCATCCGAGCTGTCCCGTAGTTCAGAACGACTTGCAGTTTATCGTCCTGTGGTTTCGTAAACACAAGATTGCCTTCTTCGGAGATGTGGCCAAAATGTATCGCCAAGTTCTGCGCGCGGTGCTAGACCGGAATTTCCAGCGGATCTTCTGGAGACTCCACCCGTTGCAACCGCTACGGGTCTTAAAACTGCGTACCGTTACACGGTACAGCGTCGGCACCATTCCTAGCCACACGATGCTTGGTACAACTAATGGAAGAAGAGGGTGATGCCTCCCCATTCACCTCTCGTATCGTGAAGGAAAAAACGTTGGGTTGGGCGGGGCAAGATGGGTCAGTGCCATTTTCGAGCGAATTACTCATGTTTTGATTGTGTTAATAATTTTGTTAGGTGACCAAATCCAACTCGTTTATTTGGCGGACGAGATTTAGCGAGTGAGCGCCAACGAATCGTGTAACAGGCTTTCAAACCTTCGTCCGATCTACTTCGATGGGCTCCTACGAGTGGGTGGCCGTCTGGATCGTTCCCTGCTCCCGTTCGAGAGTCGGCATCCTATTGTTCTGCCGGACAGGCATCCGGTGCTACGTCGTTTGGTTCGGCAGATGCATGTCGACCTACTCCATATCGGGCAGACCAGCCTGCGTCATCGATACTGGCTCTTGAACGCTCGCTCTACCATTCTATCGAGTCTGTGGTAGTTTAGTTATTGATCAAGTAGGCCAATAATAGGACTCAACTCATTAGTTATTGAACTGTCAAGAAGCAAATACAGAACCCACCACAAAATGGCGACGAGGATGGGATTCCTGAGAAGATGAACAAAAACGAAGAATTAATCGAAGGAGAAGGACACTCGGAGGATCTAGGCGAGGAAATTTCTACAAGTTCCATCAGCTGGCCCACAAAGGAATTCATCCGTTCAAGCGCACCTGCGGCAAAATTTACCAACGGAACACGAAGCAGGTTCACATCTGGCGGATCAAAAGTGAAGTCCTATTAAAGTCCCTCATGGACAACCTTCGGGTTGGTCTGGTGAGGGCATGACAAAATAAAGTCCCTCATGGACAACCTTCGGATTGGTCTGGTGAGGGCATGACAAATAAAGTCCCTCATAGACAACCTTCGGGTTGGTCTGGTGAGGGCATGACAAAATAAAGTCCCTCATGGACAACCTTCGGGTTGGTCTGGTGAGGGCATGACAAATAAAGTCCCTCATGGACAACCTTCGGGTTGGTCTGGTGAGGGCATGACAAATAAAGTCCCTCATGGACAACCATCGAGTTGGTCCAGTGAGAGCACGACAGAATCGAAGTCCCTCACGAAGGACTGGTACTAAAATATTCGATCATGTTATATATCAAACGCTCATTTCATCATTAAGAAAAGGAGATGTGGTAGTTTAGTATTGATCAAGTAGGCCAATAATAGGACTCAACTCATTAGTTATTGAACTGTCAAGAAGCTAATACAGAACCCACCACAGAGTCCAAGCAACACCAGTCAGTTAATGGCGCGTCACTTCCCTCCGCCGTCACCGGTGTTGATTACGCCGACCCGTTCACCATCAAACAAGGAGCATGCCGTCCAGTGTTGATCAATGCGTATGCATCCGTCTACGTGTACATGACTATCAAGGCCGTGCACCTAGAAGCCGTACCCGACCTGGCGTCACGGAAAAATGTCATCGGACACCGAGCATTGATTCATCAGCTGCGTACAATTCCCGGGGGGCGCACCACGAGATGAACGAGCTCTTCCGTCAGTTTCGAGATCATCAGTCTGTGGCGACCATCGAGGACCTCTGTCGCGAAATCGAATGGCATTTAATCCCAACCGACGCACCGGAGTTTGGCGGCCGTTGGGAGGCCGCAGTTAAATCTGTAGAGCCTCACCTCAAGACTTGAGGCTTGAGCGAGTCGCTGGATTCCTCCCGGAGATCCTTCATGAAAAAAAAAATCAGAGTTCATCTAGGAATTTCTTTTAGTGGTTACAGCATAGTTTTCTAACAGTTTCTCCCGGGATTTTTACAGAAATTCTTCCAGGAATTCATTCCAGAGAGTTTCCTGATATTTCTCTTGAATTTCGTCGCGGTATTTCGTCCGGTCCGGGATTTCTCCAAGAAGTTTTCAGAGGTCCTCCTTCCTTAATATTTCCTCCTGGTTTTACTCCAGAACTTTTTTTTTTAGATATCCCAGTTTCTCTCATGATTTCTTTCGAAGCTCCTATCGAGATTTCTCGAAAAAGTCTTAGAGGAGCTTTTCGCAAATATTCACCGGGATTTCTTCAGATATTTCTCCGGGAATTTCTTACAAAAAATCTCGTGAGTTATCCCAGCGGACATTCCGAGAAAAACTCCATGAAAATTTTCTGCAAAAACTCCGGAAGCAACAATAATCCCCAGAAAATCTAAAAAAAAATTCTCAGGTGGATCGCAGCGAGAAATCCGGTAAACAACTTCAAGAAAAAGCTCTGAAAGAAATCACTGAAAGAACTCCATGAGAAATACCAGCAGTAGCTTCTGCAGAAATCCCAGAAAACACTCAGGCAAAATTCTATGAGAGAAGTCACGGAAGAAACTCCGAGAGATATCTCAGGTGAAACTACAAACGAAATCCCGCGAGAACCTTTAGAAAATATCCCAGCTGAACCTTCTGTAGAAATCCAACAACAAACTCGAGAATAAAGACATCGGAAATTACTTGAAGAAAGTACAGGAGAAACTTCGGATGAAATCCTGGAATGGATTCCCGCAGAAAATTAGAGAAAAACTCCTTAAAACCCTTGCAGTAGAAATCCCAGGAATAACTGCTGTAACAATTCTGGGAGAAATACCGAGAAGATCTTCTGGCGAAGTTTCACTGGAAGGAATCTCGGAAAATCTTGAAGAGGAATCCCGAGAGAAACTCAAACATAAATTCGGCGACAACATCTGCGATAGAAATTCTGTATGATCTAAGTAAAAAAAATCCAGGAGGTATCGATGGATGCGTTTCAACATCCAGCGTTTTTCAGCAGACGGTACGGTAGCTGACCATCACCAGAAGCTGGACGAGCGGATAAGCCAAATCAACGAGAGCGATAACCTCAACACTCTGTGGGAGTCTATCCACGGAGCGATGAGTACGGCAGCGCGGGAGGCACTGCTCAAAGGCGACCTAGGAACGGGTGGTTCAACGAGAAGTGTCAGAGGGTAACGGATGAGAAGAATGTCGCCAGAAGCCGGATGCTGGTGTCTGGGACCCGACAGAGCAGAGAGCGATATAACATATTGTGCGCTTTAGATTTATTGCTAGCAAGCGGGAGCTACCAGAATGCAATGTGACTTTACACCGTGACGTTACTGGACGAGTGACGACGACGCGGGTGGCTGGGATTCACCATGCCTACTAGGATCACTTGATGTGCCGGGCGTCATTGTCCACTGTTCAATAAGTCGACATGAATCTACTGTCACACATCCACCCTCCTCTCAGGAATAAAACGTTTTTTTTTTGAAAGAAAACGTTGCTGTTTTTTTTTACTCGCCATCTTCCATGGCAAATAATAGGATTGCATTTTTTGTATCAAAGTCCTTTCAAAAAATGGTGATGAAATAACGAAAAGGTGTGAACTATTTAAACAGAATTTTCAACTCTTGGTACTCGCTAGCTTTAACTTGTAGATGCAACATTTTATACGCTAACCTGATTGACAAATCCTTCTGTTCAAGAGCACCAAAGCATTGACATAATTCTACCCGGTTTCACATTCATTTCCCTACAACATTTATTTCAAATAACTACGCAGAATTCACCAAAATTGTATGTTTTCGGTAGCATTTAGAGCCAATCACAGGAATTCTACATCCTTTTTCATCAGAGGCGGTATAGACTAACTAATGAACGGTCAGTACCCATAGCAATAAGTCGTTCAATGAAGAAGCTCTCTGTGATAGACAGTCGCACCATAGACTAATATCAAGACCTCGATGTACCAAAGAAAACCATTAAATTTTCTGTGTCCAGTCCGGTACCCAATAAATATTCATTACCGTGTATTTTTTTCGTGTAAATTGCCTTTTGTGTAAATTATATTTAGCGTGTTACACCGATCTGACAGCTCGGACATAAATTACGTAAGTGGGTACCGAGGATTGTTCACAATCTGCCAACTTGACTGCGGAAAAAATCGCGACCATGACGCCGCTGGTCGCACTACGTGTCCGCTCACTGAAATCTGCCTTTTTTTGTAAGATTTATTATATTCGCTGCATAAAGACTTGATTTTTGAGTCTGTGCATCACAACATTTTCTTGTTTTTATTTTTCGATAAGTGTCCGTAGTACGTAGAACCTTGCGTAGAACTTCAACGAATTTCGTTTGCATTTGCAAGTTATGGGACCTAACCTGGTAATGCAATCCGTAAAAGGGCATATTCGCAACTGCATACGCCTTTAAACTTCACGCACGTGTCACAAGTGTTCCAAGATAAACAAATTCTTCAATAACTTCAAACATATTCCCATCAATCACTAGCTCAGTACTAACACTACTGCCTGCCTCTGTCTCTACCCGAAATCATGTACGTCCTCTTGGTAGAATTAGTCGTCAAGGCTATCCTTACTGTCTCCCCCTGATAAAAATTTCCAATAGCATCACCATAAACTACCATTAAATAATGATAAATTTGACTGTTCAACAACAAATTATATTGTGTACTTATTTTCCTGCTGAAAATGCTCTACTGAAACTACAATACGTGAACAATAAAATCTATGGCACTAGAGATTTCAATAATAAAAACACTATAAATTGTATAGTAGTTGACTCAATTTGCTCCAGAAAATTTGGATTTTTTTATGGTAAAGATCCATAACAACCCCCATTTTCTATTGTAAAAGTGACATTTACAATACATGCTATGGTGGAAAACAATAGAGTCTGTTGTTACTCTATCGTTTTAAACAATTGAATTAATGGAAACTACCATTCATTTCAGCGTATTGTAACAATACATTCTGTTGTATCTCTATGATCTTTTTTATCAGGGCCCTCTTCAGGGGAGCATAGGCTTCCTATTCTGTCCTGCGATCGATACCGATAAGATTAATATCGTCCGCAAAGCCGAGGTAGTGCAAATCAATGAACAGGTAGTGAGTATGCAAGTTATACTCCCGAAATTTATCTAAGTTCACACGCTGGTTAATCATTTGATTTGTCGTTGATGGATCAAACCAGCCTGGAATTCACCGACGAAGGACTTCTCAAGGGTTCTCAGTCTGTTGAACAGGACACGCGACAGTATCTTACACGCCGCAACTGACCACAAAACAAAAACACAACTACTGATCCAAAACTCTTGTTGGATCAAAGTTGTGCACTCCCAGATGTAGTAAAAACTGTTATTATTGTCACTATTAAGTGCTAACGCACGGAGGTCTGAACGCACGTAGCGACTGTAAAATCGCTAAAACATTTTTGTTCTTGTCGTCAAAAGACAATTTCAAGGTTGCGGTCATCCGGACGCGCTGTGGACTATTCTTTTTGTTGCCATGAGAAAGTTATGAGGGTGCGGTCATCCGGACGCGCTGTGGACTAGGGTGCGGTCATCCGGACACGCTGTGAACTGGGGTGCGGTCATCCGGACACGCTGTAGACTTTTTTTTTGTCACCAAGAGACAATTTCAAGGGTGCGGTCATCCGGACACGCAGTGAACTGGGATGCGGTCATCCGGACACGCTGTAGACTTTTTTGTCACCAAGAGACAATTTCAAGGGTACGGTCATCCGGACGCGCTGTGGACTATTTTTTTTATTGTCGCCAAGAGACAATTACAAAGATGCGGTCATCCGGACGCGCTGTGAACTATTTTTTTTTGTCGCCAAGAGACAATTATTAGGGTGCGGTCATCCGGACACGCTGTGGACTGGGGTGCGGTCATCCGGACACGCTGTGGACTATTCCTTTTTTTTTGTTGCCAAGAGACAATTAATAGGATGCGGTCTTCCGGACGCGCTGTGGACTATTTGTTTTATTGTCGCCAGGAGACAATTACAAAGATGCGGTCATCCGGACACGCTGTAGACTTTTTTTTTATCACCAAGAGACAATTTCAAGGGTGCGGTCATCCGGACGCGCTGTGGACTATTTTTTTGTCGCCAAGAGACAATTACAAAGATGCGGTCATCCGGACGCGCTGTGAACTATTTTTTTTTGTCCGGACACGCTGTGGACTGGGGTGCGGTCATCCGGACACGCTGTGGACTATTCCTTTTTTTTGCTGCCAAGAGACAATTATTAGAGTGCGGTCATCCGGACGCGCTGTGGGCTATTTTTTTTATTGTCGCCAAGTGGCAATTGCAAAGATGCGGTCATCCGGACACGCTGTGGACTATTTTTTATGATGCAATGAAACTTCAGTCACGCTAGTGAACATTCATTTTATATTTCGTGGTAGGGTGCGAGCACCGGTTTTGGCCAGTCTAAGGGAAATCATTTATATAAAAATAACCAATAATCCTATGAAAACAACCAACGTGTCAAATGAAAGGTTTCAATCTATATTTTGAAGGAAAAATGCAGAAATCAAGCCAATACTTGATTTTTGTATTAAAAGTGGCACTGGCCAAAATAGAAGCACTGCCGCAGTTTTGGCCATATTCTTAAGTTTGGTTTCTATTTTGGCCAATCACGTGTATTTCTTATGGGAGTGGCCAAATTAGAAGCACCCTGGCCAAAATAGATATATGGGAGCTGATTTTTTAAGGAAATATATTTTTTTCTTCCAGTTTTTAATCGAAATGTGTGGTTTTCACGGCTGTAATCATCATATTGTATTGTATTAGGATCTACTAGTAAAAAATAAATATACGCCGGTTTAGATCGCAACAGGCTCAATACCGCACTATGGCCAAAACTCCGGACTGGCCAAAACTGAAGCTTCTACCCTAGAACGAGACTCACGACCACGATTCGGTTGGTGAGTATTTCAATTTTCCTTTGAAAATGATTACAGATTACAACATTTACATATTATTTCAATCATCCATTATGCTTATTTCACACAAGATAGTTTGTTCAGCCCATTGAAATAATCTAGATAAGAAATAAGGTGCAAAATCCACGAAACTTATCATAAATCATCTAATAAATGAAAACATTTCGTTTTATTAATTTAATGCAGGGGATTATAACCCCAACAAAAGAATATTTTGTGTAAGCAGCTCTCAACTATTGTGGAAGACAGATGAAATACGTGCTTTTCAGTTCATGTCCATCTTTATTATGACGTACCCAATTACTTTATAAGCCACTGCCTACTACAGTTCGGCCATCTTGACACTACACATCGTCCTCGATGTGAACCATAATTCCAACGTAGTTATCTTCAGTACTCCAACTCGATGACCCAGTCTTCGATGTTGTAATGCAGTTGTTTCTGCTGTGTAGGTAATCTCCTTTTCTTGACAGTTGCAGCCATAAACTTCTGCTTCTGCGGATCCCGGCACTCCTCTCGACCACGTAGGCTCCACCACTAGTTCGAGAGTTATGTATTGTCTTCAGTTTCCTTCCAACTATTCCAGCCTCTCTCGTCAGAATAGTTTCTTGATGACGAACAACTTGAAATTTTGACTCCATATGGTAGAACGAAGGTCTTATCCCACTTCTGAATTGTGGAAGACAGATGAAATACGTGCTTTTCAGTTCATGTCCATCTTTATTATGACGTACCCAATTACTTTATAAGCCACTGCCTACTACACTATTATATGTGCACAAAATATTTTTTTTTCTTTATTCAGGGATTTTCTGCCATAGGCAGGTTCATCCCAGAAAACAACAATAGCATTAAAGCATTGACTTCAAAATCTGCGCCCACGCAAAATTCACACGGCTTCAATTGTTTTCTGTTTTACTTGATCAATTTAGATCCTTTCTAGATTACGAGTACTGTGGGTCATATTTGTTACGAAAACTGCTACTCGTTTGATTTCTTATCACTAGTGAACCAGTTGGTAAACGCTTTTATGCACAAGCGTGCATCTGACGGTACCTGTAGTTTCACCTATGATAGCCGAAAGATAACGCAGGAAAATAGCTTTGTTGGTCAACTAAAGACACCCGACAAACGAAGCCTTTCCCACAGAATCTGTAATTCTATCAGCGAGAGTACCGAAAAAGGAAACGTAAACCTTTTTGTTATAAAAACAAAATATTCACTTTACATACTTTGTCACAATAGTCCATCTAAAACACGGCGAGGATCTACTCCATTTGCGCATTTGAAGAAGAGAACAAAAAACTATCTCACGATGGTTGATTTATAATAGCGCCATTAGTTTTATTTTTAGATCTCAAACGTCTCTTAGAGTTTTGATACTTCTGTCTTGCGTCGATAAACGCACTAGTCAACCGGACATGTCCTTTGACTGATGTATATTACCGTGGAAATATGTTTGTACTTGCCTCGACACATATTGGTTGGTGAAGAGGAAATCAATGAGTAACGTAAAATATCAACTCCTCTCACATCGCGTCTGTTACATTATTTTGAAATCGTCATCTAGTTGGCCACGCTTTTGAGGCACAGCTGGTTCGATATTTTGAATTGATAGCTAGTACTCAATTCAAAACAACTTACACATAACAACACCATAACTTGCTACGCACCTGCTCAAAAATATCGAAAATTGTGCGTTATTTTCATATAGTTGCAATAAAATAGGCTACGCTCTAACCACGGCGCTTGCGAACCAGGAAAGGAATACAGCTTTTTTCATTCAATTTTCTGTTATAAAAACCAAAACTTGTGAACAATGCAAAACTCCTTCCGAACCATCGCCAGGCGATGCATGTTATTCACTTATGCGAAAAAATATGATCGACTGATATGCAATAAAAAAATCCAAGCAGCAACTTACCCAAGAAGCCTGCAGTCTCCAGACCACCGTAGGGTTTTCCTTTCTTCCGGAGAAAAAAAAAGTGCACTCACACAGTATTCTCGCACCAGCGGCAGAAGCACTTCTTAAAAACTAATCACACACTGCCACAGTCACTCTTTCTGTAAACGCCCCCGCTTGCCGACAATTTCCAGTTTGTTCACTTGTAATTATTCCGGCAGGTTCGCCAAATGTGCGCTTTAGATTTATTGCTAGCAAGCGGGAGCTACCAGAATGCAATGTGACTTTACACCGTGACGTTACTGGACGAGTGACGACGACGCGGGTGGCTGGGATTCACCATGCCTACTAGGATCACTTGATGTGCCGGGCGTCATTGTCCACTGTTCAATGAGTCGACATGAATCTACTGTCACACACATATAGGGAAGCGAGAGCAGCCGAAAAACGAATCCACCGCAGAAAGAAAAAAAAACATGAGGAAAATGTGATTGTTCAGGCGCAAGAAAGTATGTAGCAGAATGATATGCGGAGATTTTACGAAACTGTCAATGGCGTGCGGAGAAAAACAGCGCCTCCTCCCGTCATGTGCAACGACCGTGAAGGAAACTTGCTGACAGATAAAACAATGGTGGCTGCCAGGTGGAGAGAGCACGTCGAGGAATTGTTGAACGGTGGGAATGGAAGAGCGACGAACAGAATTCGAATCGACGACGACGGACAAACTGTGGAACTTCCAACGCTAGACGAGGTCAAGACAGCCATTAGAGGGCTGAAGAACAATAAGGCTGCTGGGAAGGACAAACTCCTGGTCGAGCTGCCTAAGCACGGTAGTGAGCAGCTGTATCAACTCTTACACCGTATTATATTGAATATATGGGAAGAGGATGAACTGCCTGCTAGTTGGGTGGATGGTCTCATTGGCCCTCTGTACAAAAAAGGGCATCGACTGGAGTGCGCGAATTACAGAGAAATAACACTTCTTAATTCAGCGTATACAATTTTGTCCGGAATTCTGTTTAACAGGCTGAGGCCGATTGAGCAGTCCTTCGTCGGCGAATATCAGGCGGGTTTTCGGGAGGGCCGGTCAACGACGGATCAGATGTTCACCCTGCGGCAGATTCTCGATAAATTTCGGGAGTACAACTTGCAGACCCATCATCTGTGTATTGATTTCAAGGCGGCGAAGCTGATTAGACTGATTCGTGCGATGCTTGACGGTTCGAAATCAAGTATACGGGTTGCGGATGAAATTTCGTCATCGTTCGTAATCTTGGAAGGGCTGAAGCAGGGCGATGCTCTTTCGAACTTACTGTTAACGTTGCGCTGGAAGGAGCGACAAGGAGAGCTAGTGTGCCAAGGAGCGGAACCATTGTCACGAGGTCGCATAAGCTCCTGGGCTTCGCGGATGATATTGACATCATCGGGATCGACCGTCGGACAGTGTAAGAGGCTTTCGTACCTTTTGAAAGGAAGGCTAAGAGGATTGGACTAACGATTAACACCACAAAGGCCAAGTAGGCAAATAAAACTTCATGAGGATTCCAGGTTTATTCTAGCCTGCACGATCTCAACAGTTGCAAGCTCGTTCAAAGTTCTCACGTTCCAAGATCAGACTTTCCAGTCGTTGTCCTTAATTCGTCGCGCGGGTTCGTTGAATCTATCCGTTTGTTTTACTTTTATTTTTCTTGGCATTCGAAAGTTTGCAGCATGCTACCATACCGGGACCGCGGCGCCTGCATAGCGTTGAAGGGACTGCCTCCTTAGTTATACTAGAACAGACGCTGTTTGAGCCGCACCTCCTTTGTGAACAGACGCTCGAGTCATACCTCCTCAATATAGTTCTAGTGGGAAGGGAAGGAACGATATGCGGAGGTTTTACGCAATTGTCACGGTTTTGCGGACGATATTCATCTCTATGGTATTGATCATAGAGCAGTGCTGAAAACTTTTGTTTCTCCGAGGAGGAAGACAGCGAAGGTAGGCTTCACGAATAATTACCAAAACGAAATACATGAATACGGATAGAAACAAAGGCAGGCTTAGTGGTGTTGGTGCTGAACTAGTAATTGATGGGGAGGTGTTTGAAGTTGAAGAATTTGTTTATCTTGAAGCACTTGTAACAAATGACAATGACGTTCCCCCTGAGGTGAATACTGCCATGAATCGCATATCAGTCCCATCTTTGCTGGATTTCCTATGCAAATGGGACAGGTATGCGATTCACGGCAGAATAGGTAATCCAAACAACTTTCTGAGTTACCAGACGCATGAACCATGAGTTCACCACGTTTTCCAACCATTTTTTAGGTATCATCAGAACGAAGTGGTTTAAAAATACTTTTTGTTAGCAATCCAATCCACTTACCGTACTTGCACTGGCCCGACTCCACCCTGCTGGTAATCTCCTTGATGCACTGCTTGATGAACTCTCCTTCGGTCATGGAGTTACCACCCAGTAGCTGCCGCAGACTGCTGGCAACGGCTGCGTACGTATTGGTGAACGGTGCCAACACCGATTGGAGCACTATCCGATCGCAGTGCTTCTCGGCCGGAAGAAACACTCGGTTCTCATCTTCTTGCTCAGCGAGATTGTCGTCACCGAAGTAATCGTCATCGCTGTAGCTGTCATCGTGCAACTCGTCCAGTTCGAGATTGGCCGCCAGGCGGCGAGCTCGATGCTGTTCCTCGGTGTACTCAACCTGTGTTGGGTGGAATTTATGTCAGATTGTTGAACATAAATGATACGGAATCGTTTGACTTACCTCCGGTTGCGACACCAGTTCCATAATGCACAACCTGTGGTAGCAGTCCTGCAGTAACGTCTCCAAGCTTTGGCATGGTTTCGACAGGATGAACTCGTACATCAGCAGATCACAGAACTCCAGACAGGTGTTGAACAACTCCTGCCGGCCAATACTGACAACGTCGGTGGATTTCTGCTGGTCCCGTAGCCTCTGTTCCGCTTGGCGTTTCAGCAAACTGGCCACCGTTATCACGATCGAGTCCAGCGCAAAGTGCGGCACCAAACTGTTGGAATAGTACGCCAGCTCGATCACATTGGGAACCAGGGTGACGGGTTTGAAGAACGGCTGTCCAGCTCGTTTTTCCTTCGTGACTAGACCGGGTCCCAACAGGTCGACGGCGTACTTGACGATGTCTTCGGACGCTCCGGTGAAGCCGAGATCGCGCGAGGTAGTATTCAGGTAGCTCCGTAGCTCTTCGAGGGCTTCGGTGAGGATCGCGAGCGGGGCACCGTCACGGAAGCGATTCAGCAGGAGGAAGGCCAATGCGTTGGTGGTCATTACGGAGGTAGCTTTGGCGCAGTCGTAGACCACGTGGCGGGCAATGTTGTCGACCAGGGTGCGGAGTTCCTGCTCCTCCTGGACAACGTCCGTCCCGAACAGGGACGACGAGGATGGTTTGTGCTGAAGGCGTCTGATAAAGAAGAAACAATGTAGATTTTTTTGAAACTCATCGTTGATATCACTAACCTAATTCCTTGGAATTTTTTGGTGAAATTTCTTAAGAATTTCTGAAGAAATTCCTTGGGAATTTCCAATGAAGTTCCATGGAAATTACTGGTGATATTCCTTGGAAATTTCTGGTGAAATTCCTTGGAAATTTGTTGTAAAATCCCCTGGAAATTTCTGGTAAAATTCCTTAAAGGAAATTTTTGGTGAAATTTGTTGGAAATTTGTTGTAAAATTCCTTGGGAATTTCTGGTGAAATTTCTTGGAAATTTCTGGTGAAATTTATTGAAAATTTGTGGTGAAATTCCTTGGGAATTTAGGGCGAAATTCCTTGGAAATTTGTTGTAAAATTCCTAGGGAATTTCTGGTGGAATTCCTAGGAGATGTCTAGTGAATGTTATTGAAAATTTGTTGTAAAATTCCTTGGGAATTTCTGGTGGAACTCCTTGGAAATTTCTGGTGAAATTTATTGAAAATTTGTGGTGAAATTCCTTGGGACTTTATGGTGAAATTCCTTGGAAATTTCTGGCTAAATTCCTTGGAAATATCTGGTGAAATTCCTTGGAAATTTCTGGTGAAATTCCAAGGAAATTTGTTGTTAAATTCCTTGGGATTTTCTGGTGAAATTCCTTGGGAATTTGTGGTGAAATTCCTTGGAAATTTCTGGTGAAATTCCTTGGATTTTTTTTGTAAAATTCCGTGGGAATTTCTGGTGAACTTCCTTGGAAATTTCTGGTGAAATTTATTGATAATTTGTGCTGAAATTCCTTGGGAATTTCTGGTGAAATTCCTTGGAAATTTCTGGTGAAATTCCTTGGAAATTTCTGGTGAAACTTATTGATAATTTGTGGTGAAATTCCTTGGGAATTTTTGGTGAAATTCCTTGGAAATTTCTGGTAAAATTCCTTGGGAATTTCTTGTAAAATTCCTTGGGAATTTGTGTTGAAATTCCTTGAAAATTTCTGGTGAAATTTATTGAAAATTTCTGGTGAAATTTATTGAAAATTTGTGTTGAAATTCCTTGGAAATATCTGGTGAAATTCCTTGAGAATTTGTGGTGAAATTCCTTGGAAATATCTGGTGAAATTCCTTGGAAATTTGTTGTAAAATTCTTTGGAAATTTGTTGTAAAATTCCTTGGGAATTTCTGGTGAAATTCCTTGGGAATTTCTGGTGAAATTCCTTGGGAATTTCTGGTGAAATTCCTTGGGAATTTCTGGTGAAATTCCTTGGGAATTTCTGGTAAAATTCCTTGGGAATTTCTGGTGAAATTCTTTGGGAATTTTTGGTGAAATTCCTTGGAAATTTCTGGTGAAATTCCTTGGAAATTTCTGGTGAAATTTATTGAAAATTTGTGGTGAAATTCCTTGGGAATTTGTGGTGAAATTCCTTGAAAATTTTTGGTGAAATTCCTAGGAAATTTGTTGTAAAATTCCTTGGAAATTTCAGGTAAAATTCCTTGGGAATTTGTGGTGAAATTCTTTGGGAATTTGTGGTTAAATTCCTTGGGAATTTCTAGTGAAATTCCTTGGAAACTTCTGGTGAATTTATTGAAAATTAGTGGTGAAATTCCTTGGGAATTTGTGGTGATATTTCTTGAAAATTTGTGGTGAAATTCCTTGGAAATTTGTTGTAAAATTCCTTGGGAATTTCTGGCAAAATTTAATGAAAATTTCTGGTGAAATGAATTGGGAATTTGTGGTGAAATTTCTTGGAAATTTCTGGTAAAATTCCTTGGAAATTTGTTGTAAAATTTCTTGGGAATTTCTGGTGAAATTTATTGAACATTTGTGGTGAAATTCCTTGGGAATTTCTGGTGAAATTCCTTGGGAATTTGTGGTGAAATTCCCTGGAAATTTCTGGTGAAATTTATTGAAAATTTGTGGTGATATTCCTTGAGAACTTGTGGTGAAATTCCTTGGAAATTTGTGGTAAAATATCTTGGGAATTTCTGGTGAAATTCTTAGGGAATTTCGGGTGAAAATCTTTGGGAATTTCTGGTGACATTCCTTGGAAATTTTTGGTGAAATTTATTGAACATTTGTGGTGAAATTCCTTGGAAATTTGTGGTGAAATTCCTTGGGAATTTGTGGTGAAATTCCTGGGGAATTTGTAGTGAAATTCCTTGGAAATTTCTGGTGAAATTCCTTGGAAATTTGTTGTAAAACTCCTTGGGAAATTCTGGTGGAATTTCTTGGGAATTTCTGGCGAAATTTTTTGAAATTTTGTGATGAAATTTTTTGGGAATTTGTGGTAAAATTCCTTGAGAATTTCTGGTGAAATTCTTAAGGGGAATTTTTGGTGAATTTTCTTGAAAATTTGTTGTGAAATTCCTTGGGAATTTCTGGTGAAATTCCTTGGAAAATTCTGGTGAAATTCCTTGGAAATTTCTGGTGAAATTCCTTGGGAATTTGTGGTGAAATTTATTGAAAATTTGTGGTGAAATTCCTTGGCAATTTGTGATGAAATTCCTTGGCAATTTGTGGTGAAATTCCTTGGAAATTTCTGGTGAAATTCCTTGGAAATTTGTTGTAAAATTCCTTGGAAATTTTTGGTAAAATTCCTTAGGAATTTGTGGTGAAATTCCTTGGCAATTTGTGGTGAAATTCCTTGGAAATTTGTTGCAAAATTCCTTGGGAATTTCAGGTGAAATTCCGTGGAAATTTCTGGTGAAATTCCTTGGAAACTTGTTGTAAAATTCCTTGGAAATTTTTGGTAAAATTCCTTACGAATTTGTGGTGAAATTCCTTGGCAATTTGTGGTGAAATTCCTTGGAAATTTGTTGTAAAATTCCTTGGGAATTTGTGGTGTAAATTCTTGGAAATTTATGGTGAAATTCCTTGAGAATTTGTGGTGAAATTCCTTGAGAATTTGTGGTGAAATTTCTTGAAATTTGTGGTGAAATTCCTTGGAAATTTCTGGTGAAATTCCTTGGAAATTTGTGGTGAAATTTATTGAAAATTTGTGGTGAATTTCCTTGGGAATTTGTGGTGCAATTCCTTGAGAATTTGTGGTGCAATTCCATGGAAATTTGTTGTAAAATTTCTTGAGAATTTCTGGTGGAATTCCTTGGGAATTTGTGGTGAAATTTCTTGGAAATTTCTGGTGAAATTCCTTGGAAATTTGTTGTAAAGTTCCTTGAGAATTTGTGGTGAAATTCTTTGGGAATTTGTGGTGAAATTCCTTGGAAATTTGTTGTAAAATTTCTTGGGAATTTCTGGTGAAATTCCTTGAAAATTCTGGTGAAATTTATTGAAAATTTGTGGTGAAATGCCTTAGAAATTTGTTGTAAAATTCCTTGAAAATTTGTGGTGAAATTCCTTGGGAATTTGTGGTGAAATTCCTTGGAAATTTGTTGTAAAATTTCTTGGGAATTTCTGGTGAAATTTATTGAAAATTTGTGTTGAAATTCCTTGGAAATATCTGGAGAAATTCCTTGGGAATTTGTGGTGAAATTCCTTGGAAATATCTGGTGAAATTCCTTGGGAATTTTTGGTGAAATTCCTTGGAAATTTCTGGTGAAATTCCTTGGAAATTTCTGGTGAAATTTATTGAAAATTTGTGGTGAAATTCCTTGGGAATTTGTGGTGAAATTCCTTGGAAATTTTTGGTGAAATTCCTAGGAAATTTGTTGTAAAATTCCTTGGGAATTTCAGGTAAAATTCCTTGGGAATTTGTGGTGAAATTCCTTGGGAATTTGTGGTTAAATTCCTTGGGAATTTCTAGTGAAATTCCTTGGAAACTTCTGGTGAAATTTATTGAAAATTAGTGGTGAAATTCCTTGGGAATTTGTGGTGATATTTCTAGGAAATTTGTGGTGAAATTCCTTGGAAATTTGTTGTAAAATTCCTTGGGAATTTCTGGTGAAATTCCCTGGAAATTTCTGGTGAAATTTATTGAAAATTTGTGGTGATATTCCTTGAGAATTTCTGGTGAAATTCCTTGGAAATTTGTGGTAAAATATCTTGGGAATTTCTGGTGAAATTCTTAGGGAATTTCGGGTGAAATTCTTTGGGAATTTCTGGTGACATTCCTTGGAAATTTCTGGTGAAATTTATTGAACATTTGTGGTGAAATTCCTTGGGAATTTCTGGCAAAATTTAATGAAAATTGCTGGTGAAATGAATTGGGAATTTGTGGTGAAATTTCTTGGAAATTTCTGGTAAAATTCCTTGGAAATTTGTTGTAAAATTTCTTGGGAATTTCTGGTGAAATTTATTGAACATTTGTGGTGAAATTCCTTGGGAATTTCTGGTGAAATTCCTTGGGAATTTGTGGTGAAATTCCTTGGGAATTTGTGGTGAAATTCCCTGGAAATTTCTGGTGAAATTTATTGAAAATTTGTGGTGATATTCCTTGAGAGCTTGTGGTGAAATTCCTTGGGAATTTGTGGTAAAATATCTTGGGAATTTCTGGTGAAATTCTTAGGGAATTTCGGGTGAAAATCTTTGGGAATTTCTGGTGACATTCCTTGGAAATTTCTGGTGAAATTTATTGAACATTTGTGGTGAAATTCCTTGGAAATATGTGGTGAAATTCCTTGGGAATTTGTGGTGAAATTCCTGGGGAATTTGTAGTGAAATTCCTTGGAAATTTCTGGTGAAATTCCTTGGAAATTTGTTGTAAAATTCCTTGGGAAATTCTGGTGGAATTTCTTGGGAATTTCTGGCGAAATTTTTTGAAATTTTGTGATGAAATTTTTTGGGAATTTGTGGTAAAATTCCTTGAGAATTTCTGGTGAAATTCTTAAGGAATTTTTGGTGAATTTTCTTGAAAATTTGTTGTGAAATTCCTTGGGAATTTCTGGTGAAATTCCTTGGAAAATTCTGGTGAAATTCCTTGGAAATTTCTGGTGAAATTCCTTGGGAATTTGTGGTGAAATTTATTGAAAATTTGTGGTGAAATTCCTTGGCAATTTGTGATGAAATTCCTTGGCAATTTGTGGTGAAATTCCTTGGAAATTTCTGGTGAAATTCCTTGGAAATTTCTGGTGAAATTCCTTGGAAATTTGTTGTAAAATTCCTTGGAAATTTTTGGTAAAATTCCTTAGGAATTTGTGGTGAAATTCCTTGGCAATTTGTGGTGAAATTCCTTGAAAATTTGTTGTAAAATTCCTTGGAAATTTTTGGTAAAATTCCTTACGATTTTGTGGTGAAATTCCTTGGCAATTTGTGGTGAAATTCCTTGGAAATTTGTTGTGAAATTCCTTGGAAATTTGTTGTAAAATTCCTTGGAAATTTTTGGTGAAATTCCTTGGAAATTTGTTGTGAAATTCCTTGGAAATTTGTTGTAAAATTCCTTGGAAATTTTTGGTAAATTTCTTTACGAATTTGTGGTGAAATTCCTTGGCAATTTGTGGTGAAATTCCTTGGAAATTTGTTGTAAAATTTCTTGGGAATTTGTGGTGAAATTTCTTGGAAATTTATGGTGAAATTCCTTGAGAATTTGTGGTGAAATTCCTTGAGAATTTGTGGTGAAATTTCTTGAAATTTGTGGTGAAATTCCTTGGAAATTTCTGGTGAAATTCCTTGGAAATTTGTGGTGAAATTTATTGAAAATTTGTGGTGAATTTCCTTGGGAATTTGTGGTGCAATTCCTTGAGAATTTGTGGTGCAATTCCTTGGAAATTTGTTGTAAAATTTCTTGGGAATTTCTGGTGGAATACCTTGGGAATTTGTGGTGAAATTTCTTGGAAATTTCTGGTGAAATTCCTTGGAAATTTGTTGTAAAATTTCTTGGGAACTCCTGGTGAAATTCCTTGGAAATTCTGGTGAAATTTATTGAAAATTTGTGGTGAAATGCCTTAGAAATTTGTTGTAAAATTCCTGGAAAATTTGTGGTGATAAATTACACCTGAAATTCCCAAGGAATTTTACCACAAATTTCCAAGGAATTGCACCACAAATTCCTTGGAAATTTCACCACAAATTCCTTGGGAATTTCACCAGAAATTCCCAAGGAATTTCAGCACAAATTCCTAAGAAACTCCACCAGAAATTTCCAAGGAATTTCGCCAGAATGTTTCACAGGATTTTTACCAGAAGGTCACAAGGAATTTCACCACAAATTCCCAAGGAATTTCACCACAAATTCGCAATAAATAGGAGGCAATCAGTGAAGTACTAGATTGAAAGTAGTGAGCTGAATTTTTGTATGGTGAGATGATCGATTCTCCATTTCTGCAATGAAATGGGGCAAACAGCGTGGGTTATATGATTTCTTGCCTAATTTGATGCTGGTTGAGCAAAAGTTTGGATAACTGTGTTGTTGTATTATATACTTCTTGCAACATCAAAAAATGTTATGAAAAATGTTAGTTTTTCATGACCGTCTTCAAGCATACGGGGCAGAATGGACACCCCCATGGGGCAATATGGACACCATGAGACTTTAACGAATTTCGTACATTATTTACACCTATAAAATCATTTTATTACAAAACAATTATTATGGATGAATAATACGCCGAAGTAGTTCATTTTTGTTCAGTTAATTTAAATTCAGGCTGTTTTGGATAAAGCTTCGTTTTTGTCGGCATGTACAGCTGTGCCTAGAACAACTTTTTTCCACTGCTGTCGTTTTTTGACCAATTTGTTTCACCCTATGTCTACTTTAGTGAACATTTAACCGAAAATATACTGAAATCGAAGAATTTGGTTGGTTTGTGATTTAGGTTATATTTTTCCCTTGCCGCTTCTTTCAAAAAGATGAGTGTCCATGTTGCCCCAGCAGCAGAAGATATTTCCAAACTTGATTTTTGATATAATAAAGAAGAAAATATAAACATGTAAAGCATGTAGATACAGCAAAACTACTTGTAGTGTTCTAGAAATATCAGGTTTTAATCGACCTGCAATAAATTAATCACTAAATCTTATTTTAGATGGTGTGAAAATTATAATTTCCATGCACAAAAAACGGAGGACGCAACTTTTTCGTGTAAAATCAAGTATAATTTTAATTTCGAATGTTTCTTTCCTGAAACTACGTTTTAGACAAATGGACTATATTCTCCATTCATTAAAAGTTCAAAAAAGTTCACATATTTCAAAATATTGAGGGTGTCCATTCTGCCCCGGGTGTCCATAATGCCCCGCCTACCCCTATTTATTCTTAACGATAACCTGTTGGTGAGTACCTTATATCCTTAACAATTTCTGGTGGAATTCCTTGGGAATTTCTT
>NC_085136.1:259771968-259796968 GCF_035046485.1 Aedes albopictus | reverse complement strand
CCTCAGAGAAAGAAGATACCAAAGGCAGATGAAAATCTGGGGCAGGGGCTGGCTGTCTCGTCTAAGATAAGGAGAAGGAGACACCAAAGCGGTGGATGAAATCTGATAGGTGCTGGCGACAATGTTTCATCTCAGACAAGAAAAACGCAAAACCGCTAGATGGAAAACTGGCCGGGGCTGGCGAAATGTCTCGCCTTAGAGAAGGAAAACCAAAGCGGCTGGCAGAACTATGGCCGGAATTGGTGATGATGTCTCTCCTCAGATAAAGATAAGAATTGAATTCAGAAAATACGTGACAAGCAAAACAAAACACATCCGTTCACACTGGGTTAGCTTCGATATCTGCAGTTGGAACCGGTCCGGTTGATTATCACAGAAATAATACGTACACTTTCAGTTTCGTCCTGATGTTAACGATAAGCAAGCAAAACCAATCTCATAGAGCCATGTCCAAAAAGCTCTAGTGGGAAAAACTCATTACTTAAAGTGAGTTTCAACCAGACCACTTCCGAGAAAACTTACGTATCATCCACGATGCAAAGGCACTTCTTATCGTGAGACTTGTGCGCCTCGATTCGACTGCCATCCGTCCTAAAATGACAAAAAAAGCTAATTATCCGTAATCTCACAACTCACCCGATTTTGATCCAACTGGAAGCGACAGCTTACCGGTACGTTTGATTGGTCGCTTCCCCAACGCCCGTTTGGGGACAAACCTTCAGATCGTCGGTCCACGGGCGAGTCTGGAAACCTGCCGCTGCTTCAGCCGCATCCATTCCGGCTCTCATTCCACCGTAGTTGCTCGGTCCGAATTCCAACGCAGACTGTATCTGACTCACAATCACGATCAGATGCGCTCCGCGGCAGCCGAATGGGCGTAATCAAAACAAACAAGCGCAAAGTAGGCACAGCAGCGCCGCTTCGTTTCGCTGGCGGACAAGGAGACAACCGCGATGCAGAGAATGCCCTGCCGAAACTTTTGACGTTGTCAAGTCGAGGAGGGCACGCACACTTCCTCAACTCCAAAAAAACAAGAGAAAACCACTTTCAACATCCATTTATTTGTATGTATGCGTATATTTACTTGATGGGGAATCTCTTCTTCTGCGGAGTCGTGTCAAAAAACTTGAAAATAAAATTTTTCCTAGGCGTATCGGACACGGCACACAGGGGAAAAGTTTTTCGCGAAAGGTGTTACCCGAGCGTTCGGACCCGGTCGAAAAGTGGTGCAAGTGGCACGGGAAACTTCCGCGAGTGCGATTGCGATCGAGTTGACCGGAAACGGTCCCGAACGGGGTCGGAAAAGTGCATTTCAAATCCTGCTGGGTTCGACGACGAAGACGACGGTCCCATTGGCCGTCCTATATGTGTTGCAAGATTGAGGTGGCTCCCTCTGCTCTGCTGATGCTGGTGCCGTTGTGAAAGTGTGTATGTGTGTGCGCTGCTGCTACTGCTGCTACTGTAGATCGGTCGGTCCCATAATAATGGCAGCAGATAGATGAAAGTGCTCTTGGCTCTGTTGTGTTGGGAAAGAGGGTGCTACTGCTGGAATGTGTGAGTGTATTATTGTGGCCACGGATCCACAAAAGGTTACTGGAGGAGCACCATCGTCGTCTTTGGAGTATGGTAAAATGTAAACATGGCCGAATGACAAGAGCCAAAAAGACGGAAATGAAAATATCCAAGTGTGCTGTGGGAAATAGTTTGTGAGTTATTGAAGAAGATAATAGATCCGTACTAGTAGGCTTCGTTGCGAATCGAATGGTGGTGGACCCAGCCTACTACGGTGCGTGCTGGATATATTGTGCAATATTGTTACCGCATAGCGAGACATCACCATTTCAGAATCGAAGCATTCCGTGATAGAAGGATTCCACCCATCGGACGAAAATCAGATCGTCAGGCTATTCGAGAAACTCCATCGCAAAATGGTTTTTCATTTGTATTCAGGTAAGTTTATCCATCCCAGATAAGAAGGAAAAAACTCACATCTCGTCCTTCGACTGAACTAGTTTAGGCTTTTCTTTGTACATTCCGCATACAATTCATTTGAAGGCGTGGGAGAATGCCTTTAATTTATCTGAAAGGCTTGTTGGTTCTTTCACCCATCCCACTTTGTGTTCGCACATTCGCATCTCTTTCTCACGGTGTGGTGCTCTGCTTTGGAGCTTGCACTCCACCACACACACTCATTTTCTCGGCCTCCTTTTGCTCGCGCACACGGCGACGGCCCTTCATCTTCTGACTGATGCCAAATGTTCGCATACTCCCCGATCGAAACTATTGATTAGATTAGAATATACAATTTCGGGTGCCCACGACTCATTGCGTTCTTGTTTTCTCATGTGAGGAGGACACTGGACTTTCATTCGAACTTACGCATTCTCACAGGTCCATTTCTCTGTTTTTGTCGTATGATTTTAAGTTCGATGTACCTTTACCACCAGTCAGTTCAGTAGTACAGTACATAATTTGCATAGCCTTGTTGCAACCCGAATGCCTATTATTTGCTTGGTCGTTCGTCACGCGAGGATGCGTTCAACATAGCGGACATGCTGTTCAAAGGCGTATGCAAAACTCTGTATAGGTACATAGGTATCGTACTGTACTGTACTGTGTGCCACCTATAATACCTTACCCGTTGATGCGTTTTTCCTGTGCAGTGGAAACTTCTTCCACCGTGTTGTCAATACATGCATTGTTGGTACTCTTACAGGTGTACGTATTTTGGGGTCACCAAGGTTGATGAGTGAAGAACCAAAAACACATGAGAGGGTTGTGATGTCTGTGCTGCTAGGATGTTTCCTCGTACAACGAAAGTAAAAGCTTTTGAATATGGCCGCTTCGGAATCTATCAAAACAAAGCTCAACTAACAGCCAAACAAATTTTATAATGTTTTCAACTGTTTTGAAAAGCAAATTTTGTCTACATTCTGGAGTGATTACAATTGAGAATAGATACTAACATATTCAGCGAAACAGAAAGCTTCAATCATTTGCTTTCTGTTGTGTAACCATCGAATTGAAGCAGTCAACGCTGAATAAAAGGGAAGCTAGTCAAAGTCAAATTTAAACCATAAGCTAATACACGGCTGCAAAACAAGCACCATTCAGCTACCAAACTCGGTTTTCAGTAATAAATCATTTGTAACTGGGGATGCCTTTATTGCAATCTGTTCCAATTCCAGGAGATTTCCCGGAAGATGTGAAAACTTGAACAAATTGAATAATCCACAAATCCACAAACCAGCAGTGCTTTGGAGGCCTTTATGCGATGTCATTACAGCTAGAAGCTGTAATTAAGATACTGTTGATATATTAATACGGCTTGTCGGATGTAAACATTATTGTCAAAACAAACTCTAAGCGGGATATAAGATACTACACAAATACTTTACAACTATCCATCTCTGTGTTATGAAATTATTTGGGTTGCTTTTATTGCACTTTAATTCAGCTACGGAAGTTGTGCAAATCGAATAAGAGTCCTAGCCAATAAAACAGCTGCTTTTATACAGTACGTTTTGCAGTGTTGCCAAATACACAAAACAGCAGCGCTTCGTAGCTGTTTAAAGAACCCTATTTCAGCTAGAAGAAGCTGTTGGCGCAACCACACATGTATGTAAACATTATTGCGTTTGACGTTTCACAAACTTTTGCAGCAAGATGAAGTTGGGTAAGGTTTCTTGGGGAACGTTCAAAAATTACGTCCAACATTTGGGGGAGGGGGGGGGGGTCTACAAAAGTGTGACAGTACGTGTATTGGGTATAGGAAAATAGCGTGACAGAGGGGGGAGGGGGGGTCTAGAAATCCCATAAAATGATGGACGTAATATTTGAATCTTCCCTTGTGGTACAATTATGTGAAGCCTTGTCTGGAGTAAAACAAAACAGGATATTTTCTATGCTATTTATATATAGCAGTGTGACAGCGAGGACATCATCGGGACCAGTGGATACGGAGATCGGGAGTTCCATTCCAAGTAGCGGCAAGTACTTTTACTATTCAGCTTTAAAAGCGATAATTCCAGTTCCACATGTATTGTGTCACAGTATCCATAACCTAATAATATTTAATCGATTAATTTGGAGATGCCGTATAACTATAATTTAAAAACTGTGAAAAGGCTGAAAAAGCGCCTTCTCAAGATGTTATTCAGTTAGTGGTTACATAGGACCCGAGAAAAGAGCTACGACTTGGAGGCATAGAAACTGCTCGTACAACATATATGTACATGTGGATTAAGTTCGCCAGATTCATTGGTATAAGGCTTGCATAGAACCTTCCGGCCATATGTACAACACAATAACTCAGCATCAAGCAGTATTGAGGACGCTTTGTTAACGTTTACATTCACGTTGGGTACCTAAAGGTTTGAAAAGAACGTAACTAGAGCTTATAGTCCTGTAATACAACGGAATTAATCAGGTCCATGAAAAGGGAATCGTAAAATCCATGAGCGTTAAAAGGCTTTAAACTGCACTGGCCAGAAAACCCCTAAATAATCCACCTAGTGGAGGTGGCGCATTTCTCGTGCCTTTGAAACCCCATTTTCATCCGTTTAACATAAAATTATTTCATGGCGCCAGTAATCATATCGTTTATCTAGCTTTAAATTTTTAAGCCTTTATTTCCCTAAAACAGCCGCCATCTTGAATCACGAGCCGCCATTTTGAACTTTAGACCGCCATCTTGGATATTCTGACCGCTATTTTTGGACTCCTGACATCTTCTTCATGCCAAATATACCAATATTTCATGGTTTTGAAGCTGCCATCTTAGATTTTAGGCCACCATCTTGGATATTCTGGTCATCGTTTTTGGACTCCAGACATCTTCCCATTACCAATTATACCCATATTTCATGGTTGTAGAGCCTAAAACTCTATTAAACAGCCGCCATGTAGAATTTTTGGCCTCCATCTTGGATGTAAATGCCACTGGCATCTCTCCCATGCCAAGTATACCCATTTTGTATGGTTTTAGAGGCTAAAACTCCATTGAACAGCCGCCAATTTGGAGCCACCATCATGGATTTTAGACCGTCATCTTGGATTGTCGGGTCGACATTTCTGGACTCCAGACATCTACCCCATACCAAATATACCCACATTGTATTGGTTTTAGAGCCTACAACTCCTTTAACAGCTGCCATATTTAATGTTTGGCCGCCATCTTGGGTTCTAAGTCATCATCTTGGATATTATTGTCACCATTTTTGGACTCTAGACATCTTCTCATTACCAAATATATTGCATGGCTTTGGAAGTAAAAACTCCATAAAATAGCCACCATCTTGAATCTTTTGCCGCCATCTGGATTTTAGACAGTCATCTTGGAGATTTTGGTCGCCATTTTAAGACTCCAGAAATCTTCCTTATGTAAAATATGCCCATATTGCATGGTTTTAGAGTCTAAAACTCAATTATAGGGTATTGTACCATTTGGGCAGGTGTACCTATTTTGGGCACTTGTCGATATAACTAAGCCAATTTTAAACCGATTGATTTGAATTTTTGTACAGAGGTAGATACTGTACGTGCCTAACTCTATACAAAATTTCAAATCAATCGGTTTGAAATTGACTTCGTTATAGCGGCAAGTGCCCAAAATAGGTACACCTGCCCAAATGGTACAAGACCCTACATCCGCTATCTTCAATTTTATTCCGCCATCTTAAATATTAGGCTGCTATCTTGAATTTCGGGCCGACATTCTCCAGAGTTGATTTCCGCACAAAATTCCTCAACCATGCTAAATGTTACAAAAAACATCGCAGTTTGATGTGTCGCTTACTGTTCCGGATCACTACAATGGTCATAACTCCAGAACGCGTTGACCGATCCGGACCATTAGCAATTGCAAACAATGCGGTAAAATTCCGGGTCGAATAGAGCTAAAATCCGGCCAATAGAAAGTGCCTAAAAAGTGAGTGAACTATTTTTTCCCCCAGACATACATACCTACTACATACACATGTACATCAGCTTCGAAATATAGGCTATCTGACATACCAGGTAGAATTCACCGTTATTGTGCTCCACATACATGTCTAGGAATAGCTTCAAATCTCCAAGCAGGGGTATTTCGAACTTGATTTTCAAAGTAGTGATGATTTCTTGGTATTCTTCTTCGGCGCTTCATGTTAGTACCATATCGTCAACGTATACTACAATGAAAGTATTCCGCCTTTTCGTTGTCCGTTTGTATCTTTATGTATCTATGTATATAAGCTCGAACTTTGGTTGTGGCAAACAAATCACAAATCTATTGATGGCGAATGGAAGGTCTATGTTCCTTCTACTGCTCGTTGACAAAAATTCAGCTGGTTTGCTTAACTACTTAAAAAAACTCAGCTTTTTGAAAAAAATGTACTGAAATGAAGGATCATGTACTAAAATGTTAATATCTTTCGAAATAATCATCCAATCGTGTCTCAATCCAATCATGTAACTCATGAATGTTAGAGCAATAACCTGTCAAACACTAGCATGATTGATTAACGCATTCCGAAGCTACAGAATTTTAAACTTTCTTGTCGATAAACTGAAATTCAAACCATTTTTTTTTCATACAAGATCGATCGGTGAATTTTTTGAAAATAAAATCGTTTTTGTTCATCACACCACGTTTGCTTTATATTCCAATGTAGTTCGAGTTGATTCCGTGCCTGGTTTTCTCAGCCTTATAGAGGGTTAAAAAGTATTTATTTTTCAGCCAGTAAAATTACAACTGATTTCAAGACTGTACTGTACAACTGATTTCAAGTACTTGTACTGTGTACAAGATGTACTTGAATACCCTTAAGATACCGAACCATACGCTTCAACTCCGTCCAATCGTGTTGTGTGGGAGAGGCAGGTTATGTTTCGGCTCATGATGGTGATTGCTGCAGAAATATCCGTTCGAACAAGTACAAAAGTTGGCCTACTAGCTTCTGGTACTGCCTGTTGTCAGAGAGAGAGAGAGAGTTCAGTTCAGGCAGATGATGGACTGTATGACGACCGTGCTTAGAGCGTGAAGGCCGGTGGTAATAGCGGGTGACTTCAATGCCTGGGCCGTGGAATGGGGAAGCCGTTTCACGAACCAGCGGAGTCTGATTCTAGCAAGACACTGACCATACTAGATGTCGACCTGGCTAATGTCGGTACCAGCAGTAGTTTTAGTCAGACCCTTTCGCAGTCGGTTATTGACTTGGTTATTGACGTTAATTTTTGTAGTTCTGGCCAAACAAGTAATTCGAACTGGAAAGTAGACACAGCGATGCGATGCGATGCGACCACGCCTAGGCGAGTCCACTAGTCCACCTAGTCCGTCCATCGTGCTCTCTAAGCCCCACGTCTTCTTGTACCAACCGGATCAGTCGCGAACACCAACTTAGCAAGGTTGTTGTCCGGCATTTTTGCAACATGCCCTGCCCACCGTATCCTTCCGGCTTTGGACACCTTCCGGATGCTGGGTTCACCGTAAAGTGCAGCGAGATCGTGGTCCATCCTTATCCGCCACACACCATTCTCATGCACACCGCCGAAGATCGTCCTTAACACGCGTCGCTCGAAAACTGAGGGCTTGCAGGTCCTCCACGAGCATGGTCCATGTCTCGTGTCCGTAGAGGACCACCGGTCTTATTAGCGTCTTGTGCATGGTGCACTTGGTGCGTGGGCAAGTCCACCCTAGAAATGGGAGACCATCGACTTACTGGTGGACTCAAGTGATTGCGGACCTGTGCCGCGTCTACCTACGGGATAGGCGGCGGAAGCAGCGAGCACGATCAGAGGAAGAGCGAAAAAAACGCCGCTGCAAAAGCCGCGTTGAAGACCGAGATAAGGGCAAGCAAAAATGCCTGCTTCGAGGGTCTCTGTCAGAGTGCCAATGCGAATCCCTTCGTATCGTATAGATCGTATAGTATTCGATCGTAATGGCTCTACAGAGCAAACTCCAGAGATGTTGAAGAGGATCATCGAGGGGCTTTTTTTCGCGTCATAAACCTAGTCCTTGGCCTCCTTTCGTAGGGCAGCCGGGGACTGGGGCTGGCGATGAGGAGAGGGTCACCAATGTGGAACTTGCGGGGAACTGAACTGAGTTAAAAGTACCTATTGAAGAGGCTCCCGAGATGTTCAGGTATGCTTTGCAGAAATGCCTGGACGAGGAAGCTTTCCCAGAGGTTTGGAAGCGGCACAGCCTGATACTATTGCCAAAGACGGGGAAGCCACTCCGGGACCCGTCGACATATATACTGTCCCAACTCACAGTATATAAAAAATGGCAAAATAGGGTACGAGTGCCATCGTTAATCTCACGCTCCCATGTTCATCCTATTCGAAAACAAGCGATTACGGCATCGATTGATTCTATTCTTTTTGGTTTCATGCGTGCTCACTTCTAACAAAAAATACAAAAATAAGAAACAAAACAAACAACGCTTCATTCCTTTGTTTTCAGTAGGATGAAAATGGGAGCCACATGCTTAATAAGGGAACCAATACCCTATGTTCAAAAGTCAGAAGCAAAATTCGCCTAATTTTAAGGATATTAGACCACTATGGGTCAGTATTGTTGTCTACACTACAGTGGCATCCAAGCGAGGAGTAGGTAGGTACGGAATGAAGAGTTGACAAAGCCAGACAAGCGGATTCAAAAGCCAATAATGTAAGGAACTGGGCCACATAATTCTATTACTTGTGCACGAAAGGCCCAAGCACGGCAGCGCATAGCTGCACGAAAGGAGATACCAACAATGAAGCACGAGTGTCGATTTATTTTCCAGTAAGCGAGAGATGTCAGCGGCGGATTTTCCGTTTTGAGGAAATACAATGCGGCTGTTCGTTCTGCTTCGTCCCTGCTCCAGCTTCGGTCGCGCTTCTGAGTCACTGTGGCTGTGGGAATCCGAACAGCTGATGAGGAAAATTTGGGAAATGCTAATGCTCGCTCTGTGCCTAAATAGATTAGCGAAGGTCGTGTCGTCTCCGAGTGGAGCGCAACTGGAACGGAAGGAAGGATGATTGTGACGTCCTTGCTAAATACCACCAGCACTAGTCGAGTCATGTCTGTCTGTGTCGTCGTCTGTACCTATGTAACTGGAGTGGGCAAACCAGAAGAACAAAACTCATTTGTAACATTGGTAATTTTAGACGCTAATCAATGGGAATTACGTCAATCGGTTGCAGCTCTTGCCACATTTTAGAACAGTACCTATGTAGATATGCTGTTCGATAACGTCCTTGAACGAACCTAACTGTAACTCGGATTTATTTTTTGGAATTAGTGAGCTCATGCTCATTGACCACGTTCATTTGCGTGGGTAGGACGAATGTGTGGATTCACAGCAAACTCTTTGTAGCAATTTTGTGATACCTTACTTACCTTACCGTTCAGGCTAAGGCCGGGGTGGTCTCTGCTGTACATAGTAGACGTCTCCATTCCACTCGGTCCATGGCTGTTTGTCTCCAGTTCCGCACTCTGCGTAGGGTCAACAGATCGTCCTTGGTCACTTGGTCGACCCACCTAGCTCGCTGCGCACCACGTCTTCTTGTACCCATCGGATGACTCTCGAGAACCATTTTAGTCGGGTTGTTATCCGACATCCTGATGACGTGACCCGCCCACCGTAGCCTCCCAATTTTCGCGGTATGGACGATGGTTGGTTCTCTCAGCAGCTGATGCAGCTCGTGGTTCATTCGCCTTCTCCAAGTCCCGTCTTCCATCTGCACTCCGCCGTAGATGGTACGCAACACCTTCCGTTCGAAAACTCCAAGAACGCGTTGGTCCTCTGCACGTAGGGTCTATGTTTCGTGCCCATAGAGGACGACCGGTCTAATCAGCGTTTTGTAGATGGTTAACTTCGTGTTACGGCGAACTTTATTCGATCGTAGAGTTCTGCGGAGTCCAAAGTAGGCACGATTTCCTGCCACAATGCGCCTCTGAATTTCTCTGCTGGTGTCGTTGTCGGCGGTCACCAGTGAGCCCAAGTACACGAGTTCTTCAACCGCCTCGATTTCATCACCGTCGATATAAATTCGGGGTGACGGGCGCGGTGATTCCTCCCTGGAGGCCTTTGCCATCATGTACTTTGTCTTCGACACATTAATGACTAATCCTATTCGCCTGGCTTCACTCTTTAGTCAGATGTACGTTTCCGCCATCGTCTCAAATTTACGAGCAATAATATCAATATCATCGGCGAAACCAAGCAGCTGAACGGACTCGCTCTCCTTATTACACCCTCTAAAGCAATGTTGAACAGCAAGCACGAAAGACCATCACCTTGCCGTAACCCTCTGCGAGATTCGAAGGGACTCGAGAGTGTCCCTGATACTCGAACTACGCACATCACTCGTTCCATCGTCGCCTTGATCAATCGTATCAGTTTATCCGGGAATCCGTATTCGTGCATAATCTGCTATAGCTGTTCTCGATCGATTGTATCATACGCCGATATGAAATCGATGAACAAGTGATGTGTGGGCACGTTGTATTCGCGGCATTCCTGCAACACTTGGCGGATGGCGAACATCTAGTCCGTTGTAGCGCGTTCACCCATAAATCCAGCCTGATCTCTTGCAATCGGTGATAGACGGCGGCATAAAATTTGAGAGAGTATCTTGTAGGCAGCACTCAGTAGTGTGATCGCGCGGTAGTTCCCGCAATCCAACTTGTCGCCCTTTTTGTAGATGGGACACACGATACCTTCCATCCATTCCTCCGTTAATACTTCCTCCTCCAATCTTGGTAATGACCCAGTGTAGGGCTCTTACCAGTGCTTCTCCACCGTATTTTAGAAGCTCGCTTGGTAATTGATCTGCTCCAGCGGCTTTGTTGTTTTTCAACCGGCCAACCTCCTCCTCAATCTTTTGGAGATCAGGGGCGGAAGCCTTTCGTTCTGTGCACATACTCCTGGATCTGTTACCACGCCACCTTCGGTACTTGCAACGTCGCCATTGAGGTGATCATCGTAATGCTGCCGCCAACTCACGCTCGCTCGTGAGAATATTCCCGTGATTATCTCGGCACATGTCGGCTTATGGCACGAAGCCTCTGCGTGAGCGGTTCAGCTTCTCGTAGAACTTTCGAGTGTCCTTCCTTAGCGCGGTACAGCTCTTCCATCGCTTCGCGATCTCGTTCTTCCTGCTGGCGCTTCTTCATCCGGTAGACTGAGTTCTGCCTGTTCCGCACCTCGCCTGTCTGTAACGTGCCTCATTCGCTCTCGTGCGGCGTTGCAGCATTCTCGCCCATGCTGCATTCTTCTCGTTTTTCAACTGTTCACATTTGCCGTCGTACCAGTCGTTTCTGTGATTCGGAGTCGCGAAGCCTACACACCAAAAATCGATTTGAGGTTTCAGCAAAATGGATTGCTGGAAAGCTATCAGCAATCATTGATATTACTGAAAATCTCAGTAGTTTTATTGTGTTTGCTGTAATTCAGCAAACTTCACTAGTTTACTGATTTATCAGTTAGTTTTTCCGACCGCTCGATCGCCTCCTCGGCCAGCTGTCAAAATTAAAAAAAGGAAAGCAAAATTTTCATCGTTGCAAAATTTCAAGTATAGATTTTATTTTAGTTCTGGTGTTTTCTTAGTAGAAAAGCTAATTCCCCGTTGTTTTATCGTTTTATCATTCTGCGTAAGTATTTAAAATGTGAAATACAATAAAATTTAAAGATGTACATGTTTCAGAAACGCAGAACATGTCAATATTCTAATTCTAGGAATAACTGTCCCTTGAGGTTTCACCACAAGATGAACCGAAGAAATAGTCAAACCATTCGACCACATGCAAGAGCTGCACGGAATTGGCCTCCAGAGATCCAACCCGCCGGATGTAGTTGGCAGAATTCATCGAAGCGGTATTCTAAAAATTATCTAAAAATATCCCTGTATTTGAGGTTAGCTGTACCAACAGAATCCGTCGTGTTTCTTCCGAGTGATTTCACTTTCCGTTTGTGATATTTACCTATGCAGTTGTGCCGTGTTGATCTATAGATTATATCTGGAGCTCGATTTGAATAGGTCGTATGTGCTTTCGTCGATATAAAACTCGATCAGTTGGATTCGCTTCTTATAGCGGAAACTGTTGAAATTCAACAAAATTTATACATACAACCCATTCCTTACAAAACAGGCTTTCGGTTTTATCATTAAAATCCACAGAAATATCATCCATATCACTACTATTACTAAAATATACTGATCGAATTTTATATCGACAAAAGCACATACGACCTATTCAAATCGAGCTCCAGATATATAGATAATATATTAAAATGTTCTTATTTGGTGTACATGAAGTGGTTTTATAAAAGAAAATGTAAAATAAACAAACGATACCTACTACCTAAAATTGTTCTATGAATTGAATTAATCATAAATCAAACTCATTTTTGGTATTGCGAATCATTTTACTGAAAATTGCTGTCAAATCAGGCAGTGGTCGAATTCACTGAAATTTCAGCAAATCCCACCAAATTGCTGATTTACTCAGTACACATCTGTCAAACTGGATGACATTTCAAATCACTGAAAGTTTCAGTAATTTTTATTGCTGAAAGGATTGCTGAAGTTTCAGCTCGGCAAAATTCAGCAAAATTTTGCTGATTTCCAGCGAAAAAAATTTGGTGTGTAGTCCTGTAGCCGAGGTACTACCTATGGCGGATCGGATGTCCCTCCAGCCATCTTCAAGTGTACCTGCGCCAACCTGCTCTTCCGTTGGTAGGGCCACTGCTAACTGCTGCGCGTAGTCTTGAGCCACTTCTACGTTACGAAGTTGCTCAATGTTGAGCCGCGGCGTTCGTCTTCGACGCGTGGTGATAACTGTCGAATGTTTTGAGCGCATGCATACAGCGACTAAGTAGTGATCCGAATCTATATTCGCACTACGGTATGTGCGGACATTGGTTATATCCGAGAAGAATTTACCGTCGATTAGAACGTGGTCGATTTGGTTTTCTGTTTGGTGGTCGGGTGATCTCTAGGTGGCTGTGTGGATATCTTTGCGGGGGAAGAAGGTGCTTCGGACTACCATACCACGGGAGGCTGCAAAGTTTACGCATCGCTGGCCGTTATCATTCGATACGGCGTGCAGGCTGTTTCGCCCGATTACCGGTCTGTACATTTCCTCCCTTCCTACCTGCGCGTTCATGTCGCCGACAACGATTTTCACGTCACGCGGCGAGCAACCATCGTATGTTTGCTCTAACTGCGCGTAGAACGCTTCTTTCTCGTCATCGGGTCTCCCTTCGTGTGGGCAGTGGACGTTAATGATGCTGTAGTTGAAGAAATGGCCCTTAACTCTCAACATGCACATCCTTGCGTTGATCGGCTGCCACCCGATCACACGTTGTCGCATCTTGCCCAACACTATAAATGCTGTTCCCAGTTCATTGGTGGTACCACAGCTTTGGTAGAAGGTAGCCGCTCGATGCCCGCTTTTCCACACTTTCTGTCCAGTCCAACAAAGTTCCTGTAACGCCACGATGTCGAAGTTGCGGGGATGTAGTTCGTCGTAGATTATCCTGTCACATCCTGAGAAACCTAGTGACTTGCAATTCCATGTTCCAAGTTTCCAATCGTAGTCCTTATTTCGTCGCGAGGGTCTTTGCCGATTGTATCGAGTCGTATTTTCTCCTATGTTATTCGCAATGGGGATTTTTACGGGTGGCTTATTGGGCCTACGCCAACACTCCTGTCTCGCCCCAACCAACACTGGGACGACCACGCTGATGGGGCTACCACCTTGGATCTAGCTGGGCGTGGTGCAGCGTTTCTTACTCAGCCGCTGGATGCCAGAACAGACGCTGTTTGAGCCGCACCTCCTTGGTGAACAGACACTCGGATCGTACCTCCTCAATCTAGCTGAAGTCAGAAGGACAACAGTGCCCAGGCTGCACTACCAGCTAAGCACACAAGTCTTAGCTGGCGGTCTTTGTCATCGCTTCACCCGTGGAAGCATTGAGGTAGGAACTTGTGAGGACCAGAGCTATATTGGACGCTCTCCTTATCGACTCACTGTTTTGCAGGTTATGATCCATGTCTGATATAATTCTTAAATGATGGTGCTGTTACAATATATGAATTCAATTTCTTCCTTGATGCCTTCCGAAGGTTATCCTGAAGCCAACCGTGTGTTGGCAGTCACATTTGAGTTTTCTGTATCGCCCGCCGTCATTCCATCAAAGATGGTTAGAAGGAAAAAGATGACCGACTCTTATTTTTCCCATACATTCCTCCGGAGACACACTATGCATGCTACACTACCGCCATCTGTTGAGTGAGAAGCGCAAAAAACATCCTTTATGACTAGATTCAAGTTAGAGTGTAAACACGCTAAATCCACGTATCACAAAATTGCGTCGAGTAAATCTGATTCAACTTTTTTTTTGTAAATATTTTGCTTATAAAATATTGTTTAAATGTACCGAAATTATATGACACGATTCAGAAATTTGAATAATATGTAATGGTTTTCGAATCTACATTGGAATCATCACATGTATGGTTGCATCTGTTTTTTATTCTAATATATTTTTAAGAGAATCCAGTCACGAAGATAATCTACAGTGCCAGGCATCTGAAAGCTGCGACATCTGCAATCATAAGCGCTAACTTGAGACGTAGTTGGGAGGAAAAGGTCTCCGAAATTGAATCAAATTATTATTTTTTAGCTAAATGCACTAATTTTCGCGAGAATATGCCTAAATTAAATGAACTGCATAGATAATTTCCGAATTTCATTTATTTTGAGAGGCCTTGCACCTCCTCCAACTACGTCACAAGTTGGCGCGTATGTATGCAATTCTTAATGTAGCATCTTGATTTACACAAAAAGTGATCACATTACTTATGAATTGAAATTAAATTATTTGTGCAAACATATTCGTGTTGTCGAACACAAGCTAAACATTGGTTCACCCATCACTGAATCGATTGGTTGAATTAAAAATCTATTAGTGATTATTTACAATAATAACCTTGCGCGTGACTGTGTGAAATGTGTGAAAAAAGTTTAGCGTGAATTTGCCTCTGCGTTTGTTTTGAGATTTTTCCGAAAATTCATTAAGAGTGTATTAGTTGAACGCTGGCTCACCAGAGCGGCGCTATTCGTGTCGCCTGTTAGGAGCTTGAGTCGTTCATCTTTTTCCTTCTAACCATCTTTGATTCCATATAGCTATGGGGATACACCAAATTGTTGCTCATCCTTTGAGGGTGAACAGGACGTCCAACTAGAGCGGAAACCCTTTATCCTTGGATTTCCTCTTCTACTTCGTTCCCATACCGAGACCATACGGCCACGACAATAATGGCAAATCCACACAAATCAAACGGCAAAAAACAGCTGAAACAGGACTAGCACCAGCCAGACAGCTGAGTGAACCGAACATACCCCGCTAAGGGAGTTGGGTTGGAACGAAGCAGTTTAACCCTTTATAACACCGAGGAAATTACATTGGGTATCAACGCATACTCTAACGGGAACGAGTATTTACGTGATAAGGGGCCGTCCATATACCACGTGGACAGAAAATTCATGGTTTTTGACCCCCTCCCCCCTCCCCGTGGACAAGCGTGGACTTTTCATTGACCCCTACCCCCCTCCCCCAATGTCCACGTGGACATCCGAAAAAAAGTTTTTTTCATATTTCTTAAATAAATGCGAAAAGTGATTTTGAAAAAGTATTTTTAAAATATAGTTTTTTTTTTATTCGTAAAAAATGTCTTAAATATAATTGAAAACTTTATAAAATACAAATATTCTATAGCTTTAAATATAATACAAACAAGTAGCACAAAATAGCTACCTACAAGTTTTCAACATTGTTTTTAATTCGGCTTAATGTTTGTGAAAGTGTGGGTTCGATTCTTGCTCCAGTTGGTGAAAATTTTTCGTCAAACGGAAAATTCTTCTTTGGGTGTTTTTCGTGTAATGTCCATCGTTTAATATTAGTGATTGTTCAATGTTTAGTCTGTACAGTTTCTAGTTGAAGACGGTGTTTTTTAGAATGTTTGTTCAATCTATGATTGTCTGATTGTTCTGTTGAGATAAGGTAATTTTAAATCATAGATTTTTGTTGAGATAAGATTATATTTCTTAGATTCTTACAAAAAACAAGATTTACAGCAACTAAATTGTATTGCTGAGGTTTAGACTTTAATATCCATTAGAAACATCTTAAATTTTAAAGGAATCTACAACAAAAAGATTTTGAGATAAGCCTGTAAACCCCTACACTGCCCTCATTCGCACAACAGTCCCATGTGAATAGGAAACCCAGCAAACATGGGACTGTTATGCGAATAGGGGCAGTACATGTATTTTGAAAGTTTCAAGTAGTGTAAAAATTTGATATGAAACTTCGGAAAATTCATACAGAACTTCGATGAAAATTTTCTGACTGAAACACTAACATTTGTATGGTCTACACTCCATTTTAAATCTCCAGAATATTCCTCGATGAAGAAAACTAAGTAATTATAAATTCTGATAATTTAAAACAAATTAGTCTGTAAATCAATACCATGATTTTTTTCCTTGACTTACAAGTAAAAGACAATGTATAATAAAATAAAATGTATGAAAGCACTGTTGAAGAGAATCTCATCAATAATGCGACATAATTTGTTTCGTTTGTCAATGTTGTCCACGTGGACATTTGACGAACCCCCACCCCCCTCTCCGTGGACAAGCGTGGACATTTCGCTAACCCCCTCCCCCCTCCAAGCTGTCCACGTGGTATATGGACGGCCCCTAACTGTTTAATAGTTTTCGTGTATGATAAAGAATACAAATTTGGATTTTGAATCAGCTTTAAATTCAGGATCATGAGATGAGATTATTTCAACCCCGCTAAAGAAGCCACTTGTAGCCGGAGCGGTAAACACGCGGGTATCCAATAAAACCATGCTGAGAGTGACGGGTTCGAATCCCAGTCCGTCCAGAACTTTTTTTAATCAAAATTGTATTGACTGCCTTGGTCAATGTTCGTGCCCACCACACGATGTATAAATGAAGAGTCATTGGCAGAGGAAACTATCAGCTAAAACCTAAATAAATCGATGAACACAAAGAACTGAGAAACCGACTTTTCACCAGTTGGAACGTTACGCAAAAAAGAAAAAAAAAAGAAACTATGATAACGTTGTTGCCACTGTCCAATAAAGGGTTAACAGGCGATAGTTCGATCGACCAGCCAAGCTGAGAATCAGGGAAAACAAAAAAGCAAAGCGTGTCAGAAAACTATCGAATCTCGGAAATCATTGCCGCCACGCCACACGGCACCGACCGTTGCTCTCATCGTCACACGCGTATCGTTGTCCGTTTTATTCGCCCGCAATTCACCTTGCCCTATTTCCCGAGTTCGGTGGTGCTATCGGAGTTGTTTGCTATCTACATACCTTCTATAGGTATAGGATAGGGATAGGCCATAGTTTGCTCTTGGCAGTATTTCCATTTCGAATCGAAGATTCGTTTTAAGCCTCCCGCTGTTCAGTGCCGTTTTATTGAATCAACTGATGAGGGGGTTTCCTTTTAATTTTCGCAGATTTGGTAGGCTCACACGTCATGCGGAATATTGGAGCACATAGTAATTTGTAGTGGCCGGTCATGTTAGAACTATTCATTCATTTATTTGGTTTAAAGTCATATCATGGCAAAACTGAATCAAATATTACATCTCATACATTTATTTAGTTCAACATTAAATTCATGATAACACTGAATCAACAATTTCCGCCATAATACTCGATTTGCAGCTGCAGCTCTCCAATGTCGGTCGCGCACAATGCTCGCCAAGTCACGCTTCACCTGGTCCGCCCATCGTGTTCTCTGCGCTCCACGCCTTTTTGTGCCAACCGGATCTGTTGCAAACACCAGCTTTGCAGGGTTGTTGTCCGGCATTCTTGCAACATGCCCTGCCCACCGTATCCTTCCGGCTTTGGCCACCTTCTGGATGCTAGGTTCGCCGTAAAGTGCAGCGAGCTCGTGGTTCATTCTTCTCCGCCACACACCGTTCTCCTACACACCGCCGAAGATCGTCCTTAGCGCGCGTCGCTCGAAAAGTCCGAGTGCTTGCAGGTCCTCCTCGAGCATGGTCGATGTCTCGTGCCCGTAGAGGATCGCCGGTCTTATTAGCGTTTTGTACATGGTGCATTTGGTGCGTGGGTTAATCTTTTTCGACCGCAGTTTCTTCTGGAGCCCGTAGTAGGCCCGACTTCCACTGATGATGCGCCTCCGAAATTCACGGCTCACGTTGTTGTCAGCCGTCAGTAAGGATCCGAGGTAGACGAATTCCTCCACCACCTCGAAAGTATCCCCGTCTATCGTAACATTACTACCCAGATGGATCCGGTCGTTTTCGGTTCCGCCTACCAGCATGTACTTTGTTTTTGAGGCATTCACCACCAGTCCGACCTTTGCTGCTTCACGTTTCAGGCGGGTGTACAGCTCTGCCGCCGTTCCAAATGTTCTGGCAATAAAGTCCATGTCGTCCGCAAAGCACACAAATTGTCCGGATTTTGTGAAAATCGTTCCCCGGCTGTTGAGCCCGGCTCGTCGCATCACACCTTCCAGAGCGATGTTGAAGAATAGGCATGATAGTCCATCACCTTGTCGTAGGCCTCGGCCAGATTCGAATGAACTGGATAGTTAACCCGAAACCCTTACGCAGTTTTGCACACCGTGCATCGTTGCTTTAATCAGTCTAGCCAGCTTCCCAGGAAAGTCGTTTTCGTCCATGACTCTCCATAGCTCTGTGCGATCGATACTGTCGTATGCCGCTTTGAAATCGATGAACAGGAGATGCGTTGGGACCTGATATTCCCGGCATTTCTGGAGGATTGGCCGTACGGTGAAAATCTGGTCCGTTGTCGATCGGCCGTCGATGAAACCGACTCGATAACTTCCTACGAACTCATTTGTTTTAGGTGTCAGACGATGGAGGATGATTTGGGATAGCACTTTGTAGGCAGCATTCAAAATAGTAATCGCTCTGTAGTTTTCACATCCCAAATGGTCGCCTTTCTTGTGAATGGGGCAGAGTACCTCTTCCTTCCACTCCTCCGGTAGCTGTTCGGTTTCCCAGACCCTGACTATCAGCCGATGCAGACAGGTGGCGGGTCTGCTGTTTCCGCTTCTGTTTATAACGTTCCACATTCTGTCGAGTCCCTTGCTGCAGCATTACCGCCCTAGCGGCGTTCTTCTCCTCCAAAACCGTTCTGCACTCTTCGTCGAACCATTCGTTCCGCCGATTCCGTTCCTCGTACCCGATGGTGCTCGTTGATAGCTGCTTTTACTGTACTCCAGCAGTCCTCTACTGCCTATGATCGCATAACTGTCCCATATGAATAGGAAACCCAGCAAATATGGGACTGATATGCGATCATAGGCAGTCTAGAGGGGCATCATCGAGCTCGCCCCTTTGAGGCGACATCCGGTTGTTTCAGTCGCTCTAGGTTGTACCGTGGCGGTCGCCGGTACCGTACATTGTTGATGACGGAGAGTTTTGGGCGCAGTTTTAGGTACCATTTCCAGATAGTGGTCGCAGTCGATGTTGGTGCCACGATAGGCGCTGATGTCGATAATGTCGGAGAAGTGCCGTCCGTCAATCAGAACGTGGTCGATTTGAGATTCCGTCTGCTGTGGTGATCTCCAGGTGTAACGATAAGGGAGGTTGAGTTGGAAAAAGATGCTACGCATATCCATATTTTTGGAGGCGGCGAAATCAATAAGGGTGCCTGTAACAGTTATCGCACTACCTAAGAACAACTATTTCTACAAAAATAAGAAGAAGACCGTCGAATGTCATCGATATGTCAAATGATTGATTTGTTTTCATACTTTACAGGAAAAATATAGAAACGGGTCCAAAACTACTTTTAGTATTTATTACGGCGTGTGCCAATGATAGGAACCCTGTACCAGTTATGGATACATTTGTTAATTTGTGCTCCACTTCGCACTATTTACAAGCATTCCTTATGGGATTAGCCATAACTGGTACACTCTGGCGAAATAGGGTGCAAGGAAGCAGAAAATTCAAGGAAAATGATTTATTTCTATCATAATTTGAGCAAATTGTGAAGTTTGAATCATCTTTAATGAACGTAATCTGTTGCTCAAAATTTTTTTCTTGTTGATTTGCATCATCAAAGGTTGAAAATCGACTATGGCGAACTTGAGGTACTATAGCCATAACTGGTACACTGAGCCTAGTCGTAGGCCGTTTATGGACACATTTGTTAAATTGGGTTCCACTTCGCACTATTTACATGCATTTTTTATGGGATTAGCGGAGCCATAACTGGTACACCATGGCGAAATAGGGTGCAAGGAAGCCGAAAAACTAAGGAAAATGATTTATTTCATTCATTCATTTATATAGTTAACATCAAATTCATGATAATACTGAATCAACAATTTGCCGCCATAATACTCGATTTGCAGCTGCAGCTCTCCAACGTCGGTCACGCCCAACACTCGCCAGATCACGCTCCACCTGGTCCGCCCATCGTGCTCTCTGCGCTCCACGCCTTCTTGTACCAACCGGATGGTTAGCAAACACCAACTTTGCAGGGTTGTTGTCCGGCATTCTTGCAACATGCCCTGCCCACCGTATCCTTCCGGCTTTGGCTACCTTCTGGATGCTGGGTTCGCCATAAAGTGCAGCGAGCTCGTGGTTCATCCTTCTCCGCCACACACCGTTCTCCTGCACGCCGCCGAAGATCGTCCTTAGCACCCGTCGCTCGAAAACTCCGAGTGCTTGCATGTCCTCCTCGAGCATCGTCCACGTCTCGTGCCCGTAGAGAACCACCGGTCTTATTAACGTCTTGTACATGGTACATTTGGTGCGGGGGTGAATCTTTTTTGACCGAAGTTTCTTCTGGAGCCCATAATAGGCACGACTTCCACTGATGATGCGCCTTCGTATTTCACGGCTCACGTTATTGTCAGCCGTTAGCAAGGAACCGAGGTAGACGAATTCTTCTACCACCTCGAAAGTATCCCCGTCTATCGTAACATTGCTGCCAAGGCTTGTCCTGTCTCGCTCAGTCCCACCTATCAGCATGTACTTTGTCTTAGCCGCATTCACCACCAGTCCGACCTTTGCTGCTTCACGTTTCAGGCGGGTGTACTGTTCTGCCACCGTTCCAAATGTCCTAGCAATAATATCCATGTCATCCGCAAAACATACAAATTGACTGGATTTCGTGAAGATCGTACCCCGGCTGTTGAGCCCGGCTCGTCGCATAACACCTTCCAGGGCGATGTTGAATAGTAGGCAGGAAAGTCCATCACCTTGTCGTAGTCCCCGTCGAGATTCAAATGAACTGGATAGTTCACCCGAAATCCTTACGGTGTTCTGCACACCGTCCATCGTTGCTCTTATCAGTCTAGTCAGCTTCCCGGGAAAGCTGTTATTTTCTTCTTGATTTGCATCATTAAAGGTTAATAATCAAGTATGGCGAATTTGAGGTACTATAGCCATAATTTGAAGGGAGTGACACTGGTTTTGCCAAGCCAAAAACCTCAAAAAAAACGCCGACAAGAGATCAAAAAAGTCGCTAAAATCCGCAAAAGTTTTGCGGGTTTTACCGTTTTTTTTCGTGTTTTTCGGCTTTTTTTTTGGTTTTTTTTTGGCTTGGCAAAACTAGTGTCGCTCCCCCTGCCATAACTGGTACACTGGGCCTACACTGCAAAAAATCCAAACGTCATAGCTACGTGGAAACATACGTAGTATTTTTCCATCGCACTTTCCACGTAACACTTACGTGGAACATTGATAGCAAGGAATGAACTCTAGAGCCACTCATGAACTATTTTCCACCAGCTTTCCACGTAGCAGTTACGTGACCTTTTCGTATCCTTTACAGAGTATTCCTGTATTTTACACTGGACACTCCAGTAAATTTTATTTGGATTTTATATCACAATTAAGGTATCTACTGATAAAGTTGAGCTCGGGCTTTTGCTTTTGGTTAAGTACCATGACATAACCTAATTCCAATCATTTTTTTTTGGTTCCTAATACGTTCACACCGTGCACAACAAATTGGGCGAACGGAATTAGGAACCGAAAAAAATGTGATTGAAATTAGGTGATGTCACGGTACAACTACATAATCTTCCGACTGATGAATTTTAAACATAACTTAAATTGCATACAGTTGGGAAATAATGTAGGTGTTGGAGTAAAATGTGGTAAAAACAAAAACAAAGACACTTTTTCTCGCATCCTTCAAGACTTATTTAATTGATTCGAAATGTTCAAGCCAAGGTTTAAGCACTACTTAAAAAACTATAGCTGGTGGAATTTTGAGATTTTTTTTTGGCCGACGCCGCTATAGGATTCCTGCAGCATGCTCTTTGAAGGATGCGGGCACTCCTGTTGACGCATGAAGAATGATTCCGCCGACACTTTGCACGCCTTCAGCAGAAATGCAAACTATTCCTGTAGAAACATAAACAATTTCCTTAGATATGAGCAAAAATGCAAGCAAAAATGGCAAAAATGCTCACAATCGATGAAAAGGTACTTACTGATGTTAAATTTAATAATTATTGTAACGACAAACAGAATTCGTTTTTCACTGACGCCATCTTGGCGATAGTCCACACGCAAGTTCACCACCAAATAAACAAAGAATGAACCTGTTAGAATGAACGTGAACAGCTACGTGAATTTCACGTAGCAAGAACTGGGTTACTAGATGAAGGTAACAGGAGCCTAATTTAATGTTTCCCTTTGTTCCGGTGACTATTACCGTTAGCAGGTAACTTCTAGAAAATGAACGCTTTTTTAGCGCTACGTGATTTTCCACGTAGCCTTGACGTGTGTATTATTTTGAGTGTACCCCCGACAGATGGATTAATCTGTTTTCCGGCAGATGTCAACATCAGAGTGATGAAATTGAAACAGAAAAAGTGTTACCGTTCAGACGGCTGTTCACTCTTCGCTTTTCTACTTATTTTCTCTGGAAATTCACTCCTTCTCTTCCACTCTAATTGAGATTTTGTTAACAACTAGGCCAGGAAATGTCAAAATCCCTTACAAAATTATAACAGGGCAGTGCCCTAAAGGGCAATGCCAGCCGCGGTTGCAAAGGTAGATTTTTCTTCGACATTCCGTGGCCTTGTTGTTTACGATTCCGGCTTTAAAATTTCGTCAGCTTTTGGACTTTGAAAAATTTGGCTAACTTTTCATGGGTGGTTTGATTTAATTCAAAATGTGGGGCGCGTGGGAAATTGTGTTGTATTATGACTTAGGGTGTGAACCATTTCGCTTGTTCGTTTAACTTTAGTTAAAATTTGACACTTCGATAGTTATTTTGAAAATAACCCTACTCGCGAGCAGGGTTAGTCTTGACCTTGACAGTTCGATAGTTATTTTTTGTTCGCAATGATTTGGCTGCGTACTGTATTTTGTTCCAAATAACTACTCCTCTGTCAAATTTCAAATGGGCCACCGCCGTGGTATTTTTTAACTTTTCGATGGCAAATAACTATCCAAGTGTCAAATTTTAACTAAAAGTTAAACGAACAAGCGAAATGGTTCACACCCTTAATAATAGCACGGTAAAACCGCTCCAGGTTCTTCTGGGATTCCACAATTTTTTTCTGGGTCCTTCGTGATTTCTCCAAAAATAAGTTCCAGGGTTCCTCCAGGGGTTTCTTCTGGGATTTCCAAGGATTTTTTGGTAAGGTTCTTCCTGGGTTTTATTTAGGATTCCTTCAGAAGATCCCAGGAGCTTCTTCTGGGATACCTAAAAAGGATCCATCTGGGTTTCCTTCAAGAGCTCTTGCCAGGATTCCTTCAGGGAGAACTGTTGGGATTCTACCAGAGATTCTATCCTGCATTTCTTAAGAAATACTCTTCCTAGGATTATCGCCGAGAATTTTCCCCGAATTCCTTCCACGATTGCTCTATGAATTTGTTCTAGGATCAGGATTACCTTCTGTTATTCCTCAGAGAGCTGTATCTGAAATTCTTTTTGGAGTTCCTTTAGAAGTTTCCTCTGGGGTCCTTTTTTATTAATTTTTACTCAATCGTTTATTTAAGGCTCATGCGCCATCGGGCATAACGGAGCCGATTTCATTTTGAAACTTTTTTTTTTACAATTTCATATTTGTGACTTATCTACTAGGTTAGCTTTGGGGAACCGTAAAACTCGCGGTTTGGCCGAGGTTAGGGGGAACAATAAAGTTTGAGGAAGGGATGGGATTATGGGGCTTTTCGTTGATTCTCAGCAGCATGGCGTGACGTAGTAGCTGCTGGTCAAACGTAGAGTGGACAAACAACGGGGTTCGAAGGGGCACGAGGTGGAAAAGTGGAATAACAAGACGGGGGTATCGAACGCAGACTTCAGCTTGTTTCAAGAAGTCGTACACAAACTTCAGGTACACAAGATGAAGTTTACCCAACACATCTCTAATGTCTTCCTTTTGTGGTTTCTCTCGGGCCCTGAGGAATGCACATAAATCGGATCTGGCAATACCGTATTCGGGGCATTCCCACACAACATGGTTGATGTCTTGATATCCAGCACCACAACTACAGCGATTGTTATCTATGAGCCCTATTCGATAGAAGTACGAGCCCAGAGAGTAGTGATTGGACATAAGTCGACATATTATCCTCTGGAGTCCTTCCAGGAGTTTCTTGGAATAAATTTCTAGGGAAATTTCAGAAGGAATTATGAAGAAATGGCCAGGCTTCAACTCTTCGCGCATTATTTACTGTGAACTAGAGAACTTGTTGATTTGCTGGCTAGTTTACATATTTAATAGTTATGTCTGACTATTTCTATTCCGCTCACCCTGCACGCTGCCCTCCAGGTCTTCGTGTACCATCCGGATCTCTTGCTAGTTTTGGAGCGTTGTTACTTGGCATTCAACATGCCGTGTCCATCGTATCCTTCCAGGTTTTGCTATCTTCCGCATGCAAAGATGGTCCAAAGCTTCTGATGCTCAAATGAACCTCCTCGAGCATAGTCCAGTCAGGTCTTGTGCCCGTAG
>NC_085136.1:259721664-259771468 GCF_035046485.1 Aedes albopictus | reverse complement strand
ATGAAATTCCTTGAGAATTTCTGGTGAAATTACTTGGGATTTCTTGTGTAATACCTTGGGAATATCTGGTGAAATTCTTTGGGAACCTCTGGTGCAATTCCTTGAAAATTTCTGGTTAAATTTCTTTGGAATTTCTGTTGAAATTCCTTGGGAATTTCTGGTGAATTTTCCTGGGAATTTCTGGTGAAATTCTTTGCGAATTTCTGGTGAAATTGCTTGGGAATTCCCGGTGCAATTACTTGAGAATTTTGTATGAAATTTCTTGAGAATTTCTGGTGAAATTCCTCATCAATTTCTGGTGGAATTCCTCGGGAACTTCTGGTGAAGTTCTTTGGGAATTTTTCTCATGATATTTCTGGTGAAAGTCCTTGGGAATTTCTGGAAAATTTATTCGGAAACTGTGATTAAATTCCTTGGAAATTGTTGGTGATTTTGTTTGGGAATTTCTGGTGAAATTCCTTAGGATTCTCTGGTGAAATTGCTTGAGAATTTCTGGTGAAATTCCTTGGGAAATTCTGGTGAAATTCCTCTGAAATTTCTGGTGGAATCTATTGGAAATTTCTAATGAAGTTTGCTGGGAATATCTGGTGAAATTCCTTAGGAATTTCTGGTGGTATTGCTTAGGAATTTTTGGAGAAATTTCTTTGGACTTTCTGGTTAATTTCCTTGGGAATTTCTGATGAAATTCTTTGGGGAGTCGAATCAAGTACAAGACACTGAAGACGACCTTACAGTAGAGATCGAAATACGTATCTGTCAAAGGATGCAAATTCTTAGCGGAATTAAAAGGAACAGTACTAAACCCGATTTTCTTTCTACTTCTCACTAACCTGTTCTCGGGCGCATAGCTACCCGCCGTTTCCGACTTCCGGAGCGATTTGACTAGTTCGCTTAGCGAGAACGGCTCGTTAAAATCTATCCGCATGAGGCCGTAACGTGCCTTCAGAACCTTCATGATGGCGGACGCCGCCGAGGAGAAACTTTCCGGAACCTTCTTCTGGCCGAGCTGTTCGCGCACAAAGTTTCCATCGACCAGCTTTTCGTAGTTGATCGAGACGGGAACGAGCAGCGCGTCCGAGATGCTCTTGTCGTTGAATGCGTCCACGATGACCGACAGGATTCCACTCTGGCAGCAAAGACATATTTGAATTAGGCATCGTATACGATTTTATCGAACATTCAATGCAATTACCTTTGGCATACAGGGTTTTCCGGTTCTGGTGCGGCCGCCTTCGATGAAGAACTCCACATTGTGTCCAGCGGTCAGCACCTTTTGCAGATAGGTGTGCAGTATGGAGCGATAGACGTGGTCCTTCTTCCCGGTCAGTGGATCGATCTTCCGCTTGATGAAGAATGCCCCATCGTATCGCAGAATGTTGCCAAATACCGGAATTCGAAGATTATCACCACCAGCTACCAACGGACAGCGGATGTCGTGATTCAGCAGAATGAAACTGACCATGATGTAGTCCAGATGGGACCGATGCAGCGGCAGAAAGATCAACGGGGCGTCCGGATTTTTGGCGATCGCACGCTTGATCATGTCCACCTGACCGGGATGGGCAGCTACTCCGGAGAGGAAGCATGGAAGCAGTTTGTACAGAACCCAGGACGTAATTCGCAGAACCATGTCCGACAGTTTGGAGCGCATTCCGATGAGGACCTGGCAGAAAACAAATCCAACATTAACCGCCATGTGTTCATTACAGAACTACCACCCGTCTTACCCTATGCGCCCTCTTCTCGTGCTTCAGCATACTCTCGTTGTAGTACGCATCCTCATCGAATGAATCCTCGCTTTGGCCGGCGTCTTGCAGCTCCAACCTCTTCTCATCGACCGACTCCTTGGCGGCCGTTTCCAGAGCCTGCTGGACGCGTTCTTCCCCCAGCACGGCACCGGCCACCTGCGGATAGTCATACTTCTTCACGCGGGCTGCCTGTGCCAAGTGCGGACACCAGACGCCCCAGTCCGTGGGCGAGCTGTTCGTGCGCCGGCCGGCGTGCGATGTAACGCGCAGGATGTCGATGGCATTCTTCCGGCGGTCCACCTCATCCAGTTGCGGTTGCTGCAAGATAGGAATGAAACGTGCGATTAGATAAGAAGCGGATCTTGCCGTTTCGGTAAGTGGTTCTCAACCTTTTTCGAAATTTAAAACTAAAAAAATTAAGTAAAAACTATTCTGTTTTAAGATAATAAAGTTTGTGTCTCATAGAACAAAGCGGAAAACACAGAATACTATTACTGACCCTATTCGCATAACAGTCCCATGGTTGCTGTAAATCATCGTAATCAGGCCCGTGCACAGAAGTGGCGCCAAGGGAGGGGTTTTTGCCAATTTTGGCAAAAGGCGGAGGGGCGCCTAGTGTATGAAGCGTCGGTAATGGGAGGGGTTTAACCCCCAAAACCCCCCCCTTGTGCACGGGCTTGATCGTAATATTAATTAACGGATAATAGGAAAAGTTCAGCTTTCTGTAAAATGTACTGAACATAAGCTAAAAATCAATGCACTCAAATTAAATTATGCAGCATGCATTTATTACGTAACGCTAAAATCAACATTTCTCAACCTCCCCCTCCCTCCTCTGTAACGCTTTTTTTGTATGAAAACCCGAAAATTTTTGTATGGGCCGTAACGCTCGACCATACTCTCTCCCTCCCTTTAGAGCGTTACGTAACCGAACAGTAAGTATACCTAAAAATTGGAATTCATAAAACGCTCTAAGTGTATATATTTCAAGTAGCAAGTACACTAAAACCTTTTTATATGTACTTTTAATTTATAAACCTTATAAACAGGGAAAGCTACTCAGAACCAATATTGGGCATGAGAAAATTTAATAATGATAATAACTATTGCAACGGTGGCCAAGGGGTGTTTATAGGGGAGAGCAAAGGGTGGTTGAAGTGGCGTTTTAGGGGGTCTCAAGAGACCAGGAGATCTTAGGGGGTTTTCGAAAGCGTTGCAGAGTTTCAGACGATTTTCAAAAAGCTTTTCAGGAAGTTTGAGAGCATTTTTGGCGGGATCTGAGTGTAACAGATACGTTACATGGGGTCCGAGAGGGTTTACGGAGGTGCTGGAAGCATTTAAGAAGTTTCAGAGCATTTTTTGTGGGATTCAGAGTCGTTACAGATGCGTTTTCGGGGGTTTTAGAGGGTCTCAAGTCTCAGGAGCAGAGTTTCCCATCGCTCATGTGTACATAAATGTGACAGCGAGCCTCCCACCAAATTGTCTCACAGCTCTTCAAAATCGCAGTGTGCTGCGCTGCTAGGAGGCTCACGAAAATCTGGTGGGTGCGAGCTAGGCGCATGGTCCACTGCACGAATTTATTCTTGCCTGCTTACTCTCACACGAAATTTGACGTTTGAGCGGTGTCGGCACCTCTCAAACGTCAAATTTCGTGTGAGAGTAAGCAGGCCAGAATAAATTCGTGCAGTGGACCATAGCTCTCGGGGAGCTCGTCTCATGCGCTGCGTGAGCTATTGGTATCTAAGGTGAAAAACAACTTCTTGGTAACGAAGAACCTCAACAACTTTTTTCCATACACAACTCAAGTGTCTGGTTGGTCTATGGGATACGACAAGGGACTCTCAATGCAAAGGTTAAGGTTTCAATTCTTGTTCATTTAGGAAGTTTTTGTCGTGAAATTTTCTAATTTAATCAGCGCATGAGACGAAGCTCATGAGACACATCTTGAGAAAAATGAGGCGCACAACTTTCAGTCTCAAAATGTACAGTGCTCCTGGGAGCTCGCTTGCAATGTGGCTCCCGTACATGGGACTACAGCACGTGTACATCAACTCTGCTCAGGAGATTTTGGGGGGATTTCGGAGACATGTCAGGAAGTTCAGAGTATTTTCAACGGGATTCAGAGGCGTTACCGGAGCGTTTTCGGGGGTTTTGGAGGTTCTCAGGTGCGTTACATGGGGTCAAACGGGGTTTAAGAGAGATTTTGGAGGCGTTTTAGGTAGTTTCAGAGCATTTTCGGCGGGATTCAGGGGCGTTACGAACGCATTTTTGTGGGGTTTTCAGGGTATCAGGTACACTACCCGAATGGAATATTTCAACATTCATACTATATATTGCAGCGTCCTAAAAAGTTTTGCAAAACCCTAAAATGCGATTATTTCAAGTCTTTGAGACTCAAATAATCTTTGAAAATGCAACTTGTACCCATAACCAAATTGATTCTAGATTTACTCCATTTTTCCTCCTTATTTTGGGTGAACTTTTTGGGTGCTGCAATAATACTGAATATTGCAACGATTCCATATTATTGGCGGGTTGTGTACGTTACATGCGCTCCGAGGGGGTGTAAGTGCGATTTCAGAGACTTTTCAGGAAGTTTCAGATGATTTTCGGCGTGTTCAAGAGGCGTTACGCCGGCGTTTTTTTCGGGGGTGTCAGAGAGTCTCGGATGTGTTACATGGGGTCAAGGGGATTTTAGGAGGATTTCGGAAGCATTTCAGAGGATTTTCAGAAACCCCAACACGGTATCTTTTGAAACGTCCCTCAATTGTCCTCTACTACAGGTTCCGCAGGGCACTCCAGATGTTCCGGAAGTGGCCACAATGATCATTTTCAGCGCAAAAACAATCCTAACGACGAAAAATCATGAAGAATGAACTGCCGCACGGTATATTATGGAGTAAAAATGCGTTGTCCTCTACTACAGGTTCCGCCAGGGCACTCCGGATGTTCCGGAAATGACCAAAACGGTCAACGATCATTTCTACAGCTAAAATAATTCTACTGACCGGAAATTATGACGAATGAGCTGCCGCACGGTATATTTTGGAGTAAAAATGCAAGTGTCTTCTACTACAGGTTCCAGCAGGGCACCCCAGATGTTCCAGAAGGGGCAATGACCATTTTTACAGCTAAAATAATCCTACTGTTTTTGGAAAATCATGAAGAATGAGCTGCCGCACGGTATGTTTTGGAGTAAAAATGACAATGTCCCCTGGCACCAGTTCCCCCGGAGGCATTCCAGGGGACCCAGAAACATCCAGAAGGACTCCAGGTGTTCAGAAAATGTACTAATACAATCAACTTCGATAAAGTTTCAATTAAGGCCAATGTTTTAAAGTTGTTCCATAGAAAAAAAAATAGTTCTGATAGAAATACCCCAAATGCCATAACGTTGGTACCCCACGGGAATCCGGAATAACTCCGGAACCATCCGGGTTCTAGACTTCGTGTCCCATTTTATCAAAGCTAGAACAAAAACTGGATATTGTCTCAAATTTTCATTAGGATTGGATAAAAATCAACAGAGTTATGAATTTTTCAAGTTGAAAATTTGTTGCGAAAATGACCTTGGCCTTTCGGGTGTTAAGGGTGTTCTTGAAAACCCCTGCTACGGCCCTGACCTGAAATATCTTGAAGCATTCCTGAAACCTCCGTAACGCCATTGAAACACCTTTGAAATTATCATAATAAATTTGAAATGCCTCTGAAACCCATTTGGACGCCTTTAGTAGGCTCTCGAAACCCCCTGAAATGCATCTGAAAACCCCTTGAAATGCTATCGAACGCCTCTAAAATTTCTAGGAACGCCCTTAAAATGTTCCTTAAGCCCCCTGAAACTCTCTGAAATGCCTTAAGGACAGACTTGTTAGAATCCCAAAATGGCCGCCACAATGGCCGACTTTGGCACCTACTCACGATTTCGAAGGCACAAATCTCTTCGTAAACAAAACCAGCGCACCTGAGCTTCTCATTTTAAGCTTATTGCAAGTGAGCAAGAACAGAATAATAAAATGTATTGTCGTTTGAAGCTTGTTTCTTGAGATTTGTGCGTCTGAAGTTTTGATGCACTGTTGAAGCGGGATTTCAAGACGTTTGTCCTTAAAACGCAAAGCAAACCCCTTGTAAAAACCCTTCAAAGGTTCCTGAGCCCCTTAAACCCCATTTTTTGGGCTCTCTGGGAAATTTCAGGAAACCCCCTTAACCTCATTTCAAATGCCCAGGAGCAAGACCTGTTCTCGCGAACTACATTTTCTCACTGAAGTCCAAACTTAACTTATGCACAAGTTTCCCTCTTTTTATGCACATTTAAATATAAGCACCTCCAGCCATGTGCATAAAAAGAGGTTCCAGTGCACTAAGGGCCAGAATCACAATCTAGCGGGACAAAATTAATTACCGTCAAGTCACCAGTCACCATGTCAAAAAGCTGGTTAATTCCTGATGAGATTCCAAGAGAAATTTCTGGAGGAAGTTCTAAAGGAATTCCCAGTGGAATTCCAGGAGAAATTTTGTAAGGATTTCCTGAAAAAATTCCTTTTGGGATTTATGGAGAAATTCTCGTAGGAATTTCTGGAGGATTTTCCGGAGACATTCCCGGAGCTATTCCTATAGAAATTTCCAGATGATTTACTGGAGAAATTTCCAGAGGATTTTCTGAGAAAAAGAATCGGAAGACTTCCTGAAGAGATTCCTGGAGAAAGTCCCCGAGGATTTTCTAAAAAAACCCGAAGTTTTTCTGAAAACATTCCCGGAGAATTTTTCGGAGGAATTCCTGGAGACATTGCCGGATATATTCCTGGAGAAACTTCTGGAAAAATTCCCGGAGAAATTCCTGGAGAAATTCTTGGAGGAATGCCTGTAGAACATCCCGGAGGAAATCCGGGGAAAAAAATCCGAAGAATTACTGGAACTCCTGATGAGAGTCCTAGAGGAAATTCTGGAGAAATTTCCGGAGGCACTCTCGGATACATTCCCGGAGAGAAATTCCTAGATAAATTCCCGGTGGAATTCCTGAAGAAATCCCTGAAGGAGTTCCTGGAGGAATCTCCGGGGGAATTCCTGGAGGATATCCCGGAGGATTTGCTGGAGAATTTCCTAGAGGAACTCCCGGAGGATTTCCTGAAGAAATTCCTGGAGGAATTTTTTGTGGAGTTCCCAGTGAAATTCTTGGATAAATTCCCGGTGAAATTCCCAGACAAATTTCTGGAAAAAAACCCAGAAGAATTCCTGGAAAAATTCTCGGAGACATTCCCGGAAGGAAAACGGAGCAGAAGAAGCAATATTGTGAGGTGACAAAATTTGTCTGCCAGGGGATCAAAGACGGTGTAAAAGTATTGCATCTCGCACCACCGCAACGCAGTCGACCGCCTACTATCCTGCCAAATAGCTCTTAACTTGATGAATAACCAAATATGCTGAAAACGGAATACTTCTTGTTCATAAGGGTGTTCATACAAGTATATTTTTTGCTATTGAAATACGACTGTATGGTTGAATCTCTCGATTAACGGCTACGCAGTCTTGGGATTTAAAAAACGAGTTGTTTTATTCACCCGACGTTTCGACACGGAGATAGTGTCTTCCTCAGGGGAAGACACTATCCCCGTGTCGAAACGTCGGGCGAATAAAACAACTCGTTCTTTAAATCCCAAGACTGCGTAGCCGTTATTCGAGTATATTTTTTTATACTAGACGCAACCAATCAAATAATATCAGAACCAAGGATACCAGGTCGTTTTTGCTCTCTCTTCTTCTTTTAGAGCAATTTTCTGGACGTTTTTAGATTTTTTAAAATAAAATTGTTTGAACATTTTGATTGCTGGTGACACCTAGCGTCACCATTATTGCCGGATAGATGTCAACCTGCCGAACATTTTTTTTTTTTCAGAAAACGCCATGCGTTTAGCTTATTAGCAAATAAATCACGAATCAAAGACTCAACTATCAGACAGCTTTTAGCTTACTGAAGAACTTTGTTCAATACGGCTTCTTTTTCTTCTTCTTTATGGCTCTACGTCCCCACTGGGACTTGGCATGCCTCGCTTCAACTTAGTGTTCTTTGAGCACTTCCACAGTTATTAATTGAATAGCTTTCTTTGCCTGCCATTGCATGAATTTGTATATTGTGAGGCAAGTTCAATGATACACTATGCTCAGGGAGTCGAGAACATTTTTCCGACCGGAACGGGAATCGAACCCGCCGTCTCCGGATTGGCGATCCATAGCCTTAACCACTAGGCTAACTGGAGACCCAAGACGGCATCTTTCTATCTTATCAGGATTCTGAGATACAGAACTTTGAACATTTTTTACCCTGGTGCCACCTAGCGGACGATTCTCGAACCAAAGATGCCATTGACGGATAGTTCTTAGCCTGTTGAACAACTTTGCTGAAAACGGCTTGCTTGTACCTCATTAGGGTATCGAGATATACGTGTTTGCATTTTTCAGACACAAGGCGCCACCTAGCGGATAAATCCCAAACCAGAGACGTCACTATCAGATAGTTGTGAGCTAGCTGAAGAACTTTGCCGAAGACAGCATCAATCTATATTATCAGGTTTCTGAGATATAAGGGTTTGAACATTTTTGACACTGGCGCCGCCTAGCGGCCGAATCGCGCACCAAAGTCGCCGTAGTTAGTTAGTTCTTAAGTTGCTGCACAAATTCGCCGAAGACAGTATACTTCTACCTCATCGGAATCTTGTGGTATACGTTGTGAAAAGTATGTGGCCAATTATGGTACCCCAAGACAATCCGGAATAACTCCAAAACCATGTGGACCAGGCACCTATGTCCCGGAATGCTAAATTAGAAGAGTTTTTCGGGATGTTGTGAAAATTTCATCGAAATCCATTGAAAAACAAAAACGTTAGGACCATTTTTGTGCTTTTCCGAAGCTGAAAAATGTACGTTAGCTGGATGAAGGTTAAACACCTTGTGTCCAAAATACATATTTGAGTGGGTCCAAAATGAATTGGGATGTCCAAAACAGTAAAAACATATGCTTCAAAAATCAGTTATTTTCATCAAATTTTCAGCCAAAAATAACATTGTGAGTACTTTTACGATCATACTAACATCATCATTATGTGTAAAACCGTAAATCTGTTTGATTTTGACTTAAATTTAAACTTATGTCCTCTAGGGGTCCAAAATTCGACCGTTACCCTACTTGGGGTAATTCTGAACAGAAAAAGATCATCATCTAATCAAGTTAAAAACAGCAAACTGGTATAATCGTAGTGTGGTAAGCAATAAGATAACCTGCAGCTCAGAAAGTCTAGATTATTTTCTAGACCAAACCGGGGCTCAGACCCAGACACTTTTAGCATGATCTTGCTGAATAGCTGCGCGTTCATGAGCTGCCCGAGCAGGAACGAATAATCGGCATATAAATGCAGCATACCAAAGTCAGGTATTATACCAAATCAAGGTATTGATTCATTGTTCTGGTATTAAAGATAGTTTATTTAGGTAGGGCGCCTGTAGCAGTTATGGCGCTACCTAAGGGAAACTATTTATACAGAAATAAGAAGACAGTGTGTGTGCCAATGATAGGAACCCTGAACCAGTTATGGACTTTTCGCTTTGTAAAGGCTGTAGTTAACTAAACTAAAAACGAACATTTGAAATCAAGCATAATTTTACCAAGGGGGTATCCATTTAGTACGTCACGCTAAAAATGGGAATTTTCAAAACCCTCCCCCCCCTCGTACGGGTTTTTCCTATATTTAATACATTGCTTGTCACACTTCTCAAAACCCCCCCTTCCTCTCAAAGCGTGACGTACTTTATGGATGCCCCCCAAGCACCGTATGTAACGAAACCCATGAACGGAGGAAATCGTGTTGAAGTTCACTGTTTCCATAGCATATGAGTTTAGCAATTAGTATTTCATTTCAGAAACAATAAAAAAGTTATGACATTTTTTCACAAAATAAACCCGATGGCGGGTAAATAGTCCTCATGGAAAACACTATACTTATTATAGGGGTTAAATGTAAAGTTGGGCTCGAAATGAAAAAAAAAAATGTTTACAGTGACTTCGAAAATGTAGAACATTACGACGTATAAACTTTAAGACTCTATTAAAACCTAGTTCATGCCTAATTCGACCCCGGTTGAAAACCACTGATGTACTTAGTTCAAGGTCGTGTAGCCTAGACCGACGCAGTTAGTAGTACCCAAACACCGCCGCCACGATCACCAACACCACCCAAGTGATAGACACGATCCACACTGAATACACTACTGTACAACATTTTGCGCGATTTTCTCCAATTGAGTGCACTTGTTCTCGGTTACGTCACGGCGCGCAGAATTAGTTAGTCACCAGACGCGAAAGAAAACAATTATTGCAACAAGATATTTTCAGCTTCTCCGTGACTTCACTAGCTTAACGTTAGAATATAGAAAGTGCGGCGATGAAAGCTCATGACTTTTCCGAATTATTTTCCCACGATCGGCACGCGATGATTCTCGCGCAGGTTATTAATACTCGCGAAACTGCTCGCCGTTTTCTGACGGTATCCTAATTGAGCATGTGAGGTTTGCTTTTTAGTTATCTCGATAAACGACGAGACACAGACGGAGAGAGATATGTATAGAGAGGACCGCGAAAACAACGTGGGTGACACGCGTGACGCAGTAGAACGTAAGCGCTACTGATTGCTCGCGCGCATATTACACGCAGGTAATCTAGCGCGCGCACCTAGCTCATTCTCTCGAGCTGCGCTATCCAGACGGAGTGTTGGGACGGGAGACGACCTCGCGACGACGCTCCCTGAGAGCGTTGAGGAACAACTAGAGCAAAAGATGAGAATTTCATTCAACTGTATCAGGTGGGTGTGATGCGCAGTGGCATTATGAATTGCATTGCCAATTCGTAATAAATAAAATGCATATAGGGTGTCTGTACCAGTCATGGAACTACCTAAGGAAAACTATGTCTAGAAAAAAAGCGTAGCTTTCAATACATTTTTATTCAGTTGTAGATAGTGTATGATTCAGCTTTCTCTTCTTTTACTTTGTTTTTCATACCTTTAACCAATTTATTTTTGAAGTGTGAAACAGGAACCTAGCTAACCAAAATAAATCAATATCAGTTAAAATATGCATATAAAACTATCAGACTCGATTATCACCCCGAAAAATCAAGTCATTCTTTTCAAATCAATAGCTTATTGTGTAAGTGCACCTTTATTGGTGTTCGGGGGTTCCTCCAGACAGAGAATAAAAAATTCGAAGATTGAAAGTGAAGATTGACATTCTTATTTTTTCATTCGTGTTTGGCCACATTCATTGTCAGCTGAATGCCTCTCTTTTTTCATTCAATTCTCTGTCACGAATATTTTTCGCACGTCGTAAAATGTCCAATTTCTGTTAACAGGCGCACAATCCGACTTAACGGACAAATAGAGAACATAATGAATATTCTAATTAACTACTATACTGCCGCGATTCGCACAACAGTCCCATGTGAATAGGAAACCCAGCAAACATGGGACTGTTATGCGAATAGGGGCAGTATACACATGTTTTGAGATGATTGGAAATATAATCGGGAGTTACGGTCCAGTTTTATTTCTTAGTGAAAATTGTCAGTGACAGAAAAATGAATGAATAGGTGAAAAAAATCATTCACCAAAATGAATTTTATTTTGATCCCTCAGTTGAGAATTATCAAAATTCACGTTGAATTTCACTCATTGAAAATGAAAATTTTAAACTCTGCCTCCAGATGTCCAAGTCGGTATTCCTCCAGGAACTTCCTTCTGTAGATTCTTACAGAACTTTTAGCCGGGATTTTCATCCAGAGATTTTATCTTTCGATTACTTCAAAAATGCAATCTTGGGTTCCTTCAGTAACTCCTGCTAGGACTTCCACCTTGAATACCTTCTGCGGATTCCTTCAGATTCCATAATGGATTTCTTTTGAGAATTTCTTTGGGAGTTACAAAAATTCCTCTAAAAAATGTAGGAGTAAGCTGCATCAGTAATTAAATTTAGGAACAAGAGTTAAGTCTGAGATCCAGGATTTCGCTCTATGATTTTTTTAAGAACTCTTACAGGATTCCTCAATCATAAAGGATTCCCACAAGGAATTACTGATTCATTGCTTGAAAGAACACTTACAGGATTCCTAGAAGGAACTTCTGAAGGCATCCCGGAAGCAACTCCTGGAGGTTTTTTTCAAAAAAAGGAGGATTTCCAGAAATAACTTCTAGAAGATTTTTATAATGAACACCAGGACGATTCCTAGAACAAACTCATGGAGGATTCTTAGAATGAACTTCTGGACGAAACGCGATAAGAAATCCTGGAGGAATTTCAAAGAAAAAAAAAAGCAAAAACACTTGGAAGTATTTAAAATCAAAGTTCCAGAAGAAACTCCTGCTGCAAAATTTTGGATGAGTGCTAAAAGGATTTCCAGGAAAAATACTACTACAGTAAGGACCCGATTTTGTTAGCCCCTGGTAGCATTTCGGGCTGACAAAATCAGGACATTTTTTAAAATCATTTTTTTATTCATGAAAAAATTCTGAGCACGAGAGACGGAGATGGGTGTGAAGGGTCTGCTTTGGGTTCGTTCAAATATTACGTAACGCCAATGAGGGGGGGGGGGGGTCGGTGTTGGTCGCAGTGTTACGCTTCGTAAAAAAAAATCAATATCTCATTCAAAAATAGTTACGCGGGGGAGGGATAGCGGATAGGGTCTAAAGTTGCCGAATTTTGCGTTACGTAATATTTGAACGAACCTTTTGTAGTAAAAAAAGGAATGGGGCACAGAAAAAAATGGTATTTGGTAAAGTTAACACTCAGTTCAGAACTATTAAATCTTCTATTTCATTTTCTCCTTGTCATAACATCCCTACTCCAGTTAGCCTAGTGGTTAAGGCTATGGATCGCCAATCCGGAGACGGCGGGTTCGATTCCCGTTCTGGTCGGGAAAATTGTCTCGACTGCCTGGGCATAGTGTATCATTGTGCTTGCCTCACAATATACAAATTCATGCAATGGCAGGCAAAGAATGCCCTTCAATTAATAACTGTGGAAGTGCTCAAAGAACACTAAGTTGAAGCGAGGCAGGCCAAGTCCCAGTGGGGACGTAGAGCCATAAAGAAGAAGAAAGAAGACGAAGAACATCCCTACTGGAATACAGTCTTCTCCAAGCTTATAGCAATTGTGGTCTACAGAAGACAGTTGACACTAGTAAGCGCAGTTTAAATTATAACATATAACTTTAGCTGTCAACGAATGAAAATGAAAGTATAGACATTCATACTGCCCGAATCAGCAACGTTTCCGCTGCCTTTCCACTGCAATTTTCAGAGCCTGATCTCTAAAAAAAACTTCTGGAGAAATCTTTGAAGAAATGTTTGGGGGAATTTCTGGAGAAATTACATGAGGAATTACGAAACATAACCCTTAAGACATTCCCGAAGGAATCACATAAGTAGTTTCTGCAAAAACCTTTACAGGAGGTCCGGATAAATCCCTTAAGTAATTTCTGAATGAACCCTTACTGCAATCTTCGTCGAATTTCCTAGAGGCATTCCTGGAGCATTTTCTGGAAAATCATTGAAAGAATCCTTATTTCATTTTTTGAAGAAATCTCTTTGAGAAATCGATGGAGAAATTTCTGAAAAATGTACTGGGGAAATATCTGGAGCAGTTTAAGGAGAAATCACTGCAGAAATAAATTGTTAAATTCTAGCATGAATTTCAGGAGAATTTCCAACAAGATTTTCTAAAGCAATTTCAGAAGCAATACCAAAAGATTTTCGTATAGAAATACCAAGAGGTAACCCTTGAAATATCCCAAGAGGGATCCCCGGGAATCTATAGAGGATGCCCAATTGAGAAATCTAACAGAGGAATCATAGTGAAATTTCTAAAGGAATTCCTATATGAGTAATAACCGAAGGCATTTTAAGAAATTTGAAGAAAGATCCCTGAGGGAATCCTATGAGGAATTTTTAGGTTGGCTCCAGAGGTGCGTTCTCTTCCATTTGGGAAATTTGTGCCTTCCGTGGACTAATGCACGTAGCCATTTATATAGGAATTATTGCAGAAATATCTACAGAATTCTCTGAATACATCACTAGAGGAGTTCCTGTAGAAATAACTGGATAAAGTCCTACAGGAACACCAACAAAAATTTCTGGAGGAATCTCAGCAGGAGTTCATGAAGGAATCCCTTGGAGTATCATAGGAAGAATGCATGAACAATTCTTAGGAAATTATCAGAAAGGGTTCTTATAGAAATTTCCAGAAAAAATCTTGGAGGAACTTCAGCAGAAGTACCTGGACTATCAAAGCAGATATGTATGGAGAAATCCCAGCAGGATGTCTTGAAAGAATCGCTAGGAAAATCCCGGAAGAATTCACATAGCAATTGTAGGAGAAATTATTGGAGAAACCCCTGGATATATAGAAGTTCATGTATAAATTTTTGGAAAGAGTCCTGCAGGAATATCAGCAAAAATTTTAGAGGGGAATCCTAACAGGTGTACCTGAACGAACCCCAAGAAAAGCTTCTGGAGAAAACACAGGAGGAATGCCTGGAAAAATAAGAAACACATCTGAATGAATCGTTATAAAATCCCCGAAAGAATTCATTCAAAAACTTCCAGCAGAGTTTTTAGAAAAACACCAGCAAAAATACTTACAAGCAATCAAGCAAAAATTCATGAAGGAATCATAGCAAGAATTTCTAGGGGAATCCCTCCTCGAATTTATTAAGAGTTTCTAATGGATAATTCCCTGGAAGAATTCCGACAGCAATTTTTGAAGCAATCCAAGCAGAAAATGTACAACACAAATCTCATGATAAATATCTGGAGCAATCCTAACAAGCAAACCTGGAGGAATCCCAGATATGCCGAGAAAAAGAAGTAGGGTATCGCGCTACTTGGGCGGTGGTTTTCTTCGTCTGTTATTTTCGTCTGTTTTCCACTGTAACTCGGTCAATTTTGAACCGATTGACTTGAAATTTTGTACACGGGTAGATACTATACCTATCTCACCGCATTCCAAGAATTGTGTCAATTGGTTCAAGATTGACTGAGTTATAGTGGAAAACAGACGAATATAGAAGCCACCGCCCAAGTAGCGCGATTCCCTACATTGGTTGATTTGTGATCACAACGACAGGCAACGTTTATTGTTTGTTCTGTTCCAGAGGATATTAAGAAGAATAGTCTTTAAGCTCGTATACCGATGTGGAAAGCGCACGTGCAATCAGCAATACCATGCTGAGGGTTGCGAGTTTGATTCCCGGTAAGCCCAGAATCCGTTTTATAATTTTTCCTTAACTACCTCGTGTATAAAATATCTTCATGACTACCTTACGTACCATACCATACATAAGCAAAATAAACATTGGCTGTAGGGATTAAAATTGAGAAAGTTCTCATAAAATACTAAGCTGAGGAGCAGGCTGTGTCCTAGTTTGAACGTTACGCCAAGAAGAGAGAGAGCTGGAATCTTTGAGGGCATCCATTTAGTACGTCACGCAAAATTTGGGAATTTTCGACCCCCCCCCCCCTCCCCCCTTCGTACGGGTTTTTCGTATACCTAATGCATTACTTGTCAGACTTTCCTGAACGAAATCGTATGTTTGAAATGTATTTTAAAAGTGGCATCTGGGCTAATCCAGTAAGGAACTCCTAAAGAAATTATATTGCTGTTATGAGCTCTTTACAAGATTAGTTTAAGTAAGTCTAAAGTTAGGGAAGTGAAATAGTAGTTTACACAACAAGGTGCAGAATGACGATTTTTACAGCACGAGCCGTACATTTATCCAACGAGGCTTGCCGAGTTGGATAATTACGACGAGTGCTGGAAAAATCGAGTTCTGCACCGAGTTGCGTACAACGTTTTTTTGCAATTTCATAAATTACCCTTGAGGATAGTTTTTAACAAAACTTTTTCATCAAACTGCACACTGATGTTCATAGCCATGTTTAAGAAAATCTGAACATAACAGGTTATACTGTGCAGTTGTCACAATTTTTCAAAACTGCGTCCAGAAAGCATCAAGAAGTTGACCAATACTGAAAACAGTGTTGTAATGGTTCATTACGCAACGCAAATCAGTGCTGTAATGAACCATTACAGCACTGTTAATTTGATGTGGGAAAGTAGGCCTTTTCCTGTCAGATTTGCGTGAGGTAAAACAGCCTGTTACGATGAGAAATTGCAAAGTTTTTTGTAATTACGAAAATCACCCATTTAGTGCGATCTTTTCTAGCTACACAAACATGCATCAGTAGGAACCACGTGCGCGTGCTCATGCTTGTCGGCGTAGTTTTTCGTTTGATCAGGTAGGCTCTGGTATAGTAGGCGTCACCAATGATCGAGCTCCCGTTGTCAAACAGCTGTGCGTGGGCAAAAGCAAAAGCTGATTCAGCAGCTGCCTCTACACTTGATTTGTAGTTGGAATCCGAATTGAAATCGTCCTGATTCGGATTCGAGCTGCTCAGTAGATGTAGATGCAGAGGCTGAATCTACGGAAGGCATGGTGGTAAGTCAAAAGTGCGTACGAGCAAAAGTGCCGAAAAGTGCTACTTTTCAGCACTTTTAAGAGTGCCGGCACACTTGCAATAGAGGTGAAAAGTAGGCCATTTCAGCATACTTCAGCCAACTGAAATGTTCAACTTTTCACAACGTAATTACAAAAAATATATTTTTGCAATTTCTCATCATTATAGGCTGTTTTACCTCACGCAAATCTGCCAGGAAAAGGTCTACTTTCTCACACCAAATCAGCAGTGCTGTAATGGTTCATTACAGCACTGATATGCGTTGCGAAATGAACCATTACAGCACTGCTTTCAGTTTAGATCAAATTCTTGATAATTTTTGGACGCAGGTTTTGAAAATTGCGACAACTGCGCAGTATAACCTGCTATGATCAGACTTTCTTAAACATGACCATGAACATCAGTGTGCAGTTTGATGAACATTTTTTGTTAAAAACTATCCTCAAGTGGTAATTTATGAAATTGCAAAAAACGTTGTACGCAACTCACGGCGTGTGTATGGGAAAAGTTTATAACAAAAAAATGGGCATCGTCAAATTTTTCGCTATTCAAAAATAGAGGTTTTCAGCTTTCATTTGCAGGGTCCCTCAAAAAAATCCACCGAGGGATCCCGAACAACTTTTTCAGAATACTGTTTTTCCCATACAAAATGCACGGTTCCAAATTAATCCCTATTTCTACTTAACAAACATACCCAATTTTTGTATGAAAAAGTTCCCCCGATGGAATATTTCGATGTTGGGCTTGAATGAAAGCTGGTAGCGCCAACTTTCACGTAGCGTAAAAATTAGCGATGCCCATTTTTTTGTAATAAATTTGTTCTACCAGACACACCGTGAACTCGGTGCAGAACTCGATTTTTACAGCACTCATCGTAATTATCCAACTCGGAAAGCCTCGTTGGATAAATGTACGACTCGTGCTGTAAAAATCTTTATTCTGCACCTTGTTGCGTAAACTACTATTCTGACACGCTGGTGTAAAATAAAGCATGTAGAAATCTTAACTGCTACAGCGAATGAAATGTAAATGTTATTAATAAAAATTGATAATAGCTTTTATTTATTTTACCAAATTATGATGAATTTGTGAAGAATATGTAAAAATTGTTCGAGATGCAAATAAAAATGATTTATAACAAATGCCTGAAGAAATCCCAAAAGTCAGAAACTATTTTTTAGAAAAATTCTCACATTGCATATTTCATTAAATAACCAAGCGGAATGTCACGGGATTGAATTCATAAATTGGGACATACACAAATCAACTATTATTACCGAACATTACACATTAACAATTCTCAGTCAAGAAATTATAATTGCAACTTACACTTTCTGCCGGCGAGCAGAATCGGCACGCCATACCGGGCATTGGTTTGTTGTCCAGCATGATGTGTGGCGTCGGGGAGTTCTTCATATGGTACAAGCTTTCCTCCCGCAGCTGATCGTCGCATTCAGAGGACCGTGTGGTTAGAGGGATAGCACCAACCGAGAGTTTTGGCAAGTTAGAGAACGATTCCAATTCCGTGTAAGAAAGCATGTGCGGGAGAAAGAAGTAAAAACGGGGGTCGAGGTTAGAAATCGTACGTTTGATTTGATTATTACACAAGGCTGAATTAGCAGCAGCGCAGTGAAGAAAGCATCTATAGATGATTGATGTATTGCGCGAACTGCAGCGTGCGAAATGGGGTTAAATTTGTACTAATTGACCCGAATCAATTGGCCGAGTCAATTGACAGCGCGATGCGTTTCCTCGTGTGTGCGATGCACTTCGAATGCCGCACATATCATCGGTGCAGTTCTTGCTAAGCTATCTAGACTCGGTCCGGGCGCAATCAAGCAATGCAATACAACAACATCATCACCGTCAAAGACGCGCGAAGTGACCGTATTTGTGGCTTACCTTGCGATCGTTTTCTTTGTCGATCTGCCGTTTGCGCTTCTTTTGCTCGCCGAAGCGCTTGAGCATGGCGTAGGTGGAGAAACCGCCGGCCTCCACCGTTTGGGTCGTGCCGAACATGCCCGGCAGCCGGAACGAACCGTATGCCTCCTGCACACGGTTGGATATGATGTCCACCATGTCTGTGCCTCTGTTGGGAGAAAAAAGGAAAGAAAATGTTCTATGAGTATGTTGCAGAGTTATGAGATCGCAAAACGATCGACAATATAAAGATCAGAGTTGTGCAATTTCGGGATGGTGAATGCCTAGGGACACTCAATGTGACCCTCAATTCAAATGAAAATCGCTTATCCCTCAGTAATTTGCAATGAATATAAAGATTTACATCTGGTGGTTTGTGCCCAAATTGTCAATCTATAGGGCTATAGCAGACTGTTAGAAGGCGTCATTGATGTTCTAGAGGTTTCTAGGGGTCCCAAAGTCGACTCAAATCATTATCTCGTAATTAGTAATAATCCAGCCCGGTTATCAATCGTGTCGGACTCTATGGATCGGCAATCGTTGCGTTTCAACATTCAGCATTTTTCAGCAGATGGTACGGTAGCTGACTATCTCCAAAAGCTGGAGAAGCGTATAAGTGAGATCAACGAGAATGATAATCAGGCCCGGATTAAGGATTGCGGGGGCCCGGGGCCAGAGCGGATGTGGAGGCCCCTCGGAGGTATAAATACCATGAGCAAATAAGCTTTTCTTTGTTTCTGTTGATGTAGGTATAGCAAGCAAAAAGGTTTTTGTGGGGACCCCTAAAATGTGGAGGCCCGGGGATCTGCCCCCTCGCCCCCCTTAAATCCGGCCCTGGTGATATTCTTGACACTCTGTGGGAGTCTATTTACGAAGCGATGAGCACGGCATCGCGGAAGGTGATAGACATTACTCAAAGACTACCGAGGAACGGGTCGTTTGACGACGAGTACAGTAAACCGGGGTCAAATTCATCTCCGGGTTGAAATTGATCAGTCATTTTTCAAGTAGATTAAACATGTTTTGAATAGTTTCATTACAAATAACACTAAGTATCAGATTCCAACAGCACGATACTTAAAAGGGAACTATTAACAATACGCTTTTTCTAACGGAAAAACGTCTGATCAATTTCGACCCGAAGATCAATTTGACCCCGGTTTACGGTACCAGAGTGTAACGAACGCCGAATGCTAGTGTCAAGGAGCGATATAGGGAAGCAAAAGTAGCGAAAAAAAACGAATCCATTGCAAAAAGAAAACAATAATAGATAGCAAGAACAAAATGTGATTGCTCAGGCGCAAGAGTGTATGGAACAGAATAGTATGAGGAGGTTTCATGAAACCACAGACAAACAGACGTAACACTTAACGATCACGTAACGATCAATTCAAGTTTCATTTGATTTGCGCGATCGTTCCACCAGAAGCGCTAGTGTTCGATCGCTTTGACGTTTGCCAGCGTACATGTTGCTGAATGATGCAAACGAAAATTACTGGCAATTTGTGTAGTAGTGTGCGTGTCAGCAAAACGTCAAATCGAAATCCATCATGGCCGACAGTATCGCGCGCGGTTCTACCAGGTGGCAGTGTGCTCATGAAAATGACACCGGGCAAAAGTTTTTGATTAATTTCCTTTAAGAGTAATAACACCTTTTCAATACACTATGATTTTTTTCAAAGAAAAACGCTTGTAACTATTGAACCAAAAGAGATAACAACATTAACAACCGTCTCCACGCACGAAACTACGAGTTTTCAAATGCTCTACAAGTGTTTCTTAGGCGACTTTGATCAGAAATTGCAACTGAAAAAGTTACATCTAAACTATAAAAAAATATCTCTAAATCGACGAATTTTAAAGCTACACAAAAACAGTCTTCAGCAAACTTGCTCAGAATTGATAGATCTACAACTTTCCTGAAGAATGTATATAGTTATTCTTTCAAATAAAAAAGTATGTTTCCAATTTCTTTGAAAATATGGACCACCCTAATTTTTATGTACATTGCAAAGATGGCCTTATTCTTAGGAACAAATTTGCAGAAGACCTACCTACCTCTCTTCAGGTAGACGCTACAATATGAGACGTAAAATTCATCAGTGTTACGTCTGCTTGTTTGAAATTCCTCCTTGGGGTTCATTCAAACATTACATAACTCAAAATTCGACAATTTTGGAACTTTTCTCTCCCCTACGTAACAACTTTTGGATAGAAAATTTTGAAATTTGTATGAAGGGTCCCAAAACTGACCTTTATTTAAGGTATCCTCTTAAGAATTAACCCTAAAAGGGAGCTCGTCTTTGATGGAACACACTCAGCGAGGTGACGAAACTGAGGCCATGAAGGTATCCCTTCTAGGGTTAAGGACGTTTTCGGAGTTTTCAAAAGGTATTAAAGGAACTGTCAGGAACGTTTCAGGAAACCCCAAACGTCTCTGAAAGCCTCCTAAATTTCCGAAATTCCTTCAGGCTTCCTGTAACGCACCCGTAACACCTCTGAAATTCGTTGAAAGTCCTCCGGGACTCCTTTATATGCTACCGAAAACTCCTTTGAAACCCGTTCTAGTGATTTCTCCTGAATTGCCTCCAAAAACCCCCTATAACGAACCTGGGACCCTCCGAAACCCTCGAAAACACACTTGTAACGCCTCTGCAATCCTCTGAAACTTCTTAAAATGCCTCTGAAAACCTCCTAACGTCCCTGAGGCCCCTGTAACGCACCTGAGACCCTCCGAAACTCCCTGACAATCCTCTAAAGCTTCTTGAAATGCCTCCGAAATCCTCCTAAAACTTCCACGGACTCTATGTAACGTATCTGAGATTCTAAAAGCCCCGAAAACGCCTTCATAACGCCTCTCAATTTCGCCAAAAATGCTTCGAACCTTCCTGAAATGCCTCCGAAATCACCCTAAAACCCCTTCGTTAAAAGTTAAAAAACGTTTATTTTTTATATAATGATTATTGTGATATCAATCATTTATTTCAAATGAATTTGCCTACCTTTAGGCGTTCAGCGGGAAATTTCAAAATTTAATTCTGCATTTTAAGTGTCAAATTCACTAGTTGTAAGAGTTTTAACGCGTTATTCGGATTCAGAAAAGCGAAATTAAGCGGAAATTGCAATTTCCCTTTCTAACCGATGCTTAATTGTATGCTGATCAATTTCGCCCCAAAGTGGCATTTTATTTTTTTTTTATTTTTGGAGTTATTTAACTTAAAGTTTAAATTTGTTGAACAAAATTTTGTCACATTGTTCCATAGAAATCCTCTGGGTACTGATTTTACAGAAATAATTTTGGCAATATTTGAATTTCCACTAATGTTATCCACAAAAGTTGTTTTAAAGTGATCAATTTGAACCCGGATTACGGTACGGAATGCCATCTCTGCCAATAATAGATATATAATATTGAAGATATCAGAAAAGGAAGAACTACCTGCTAGTTGGGAGGATGGTCTTATATGGCTACTCTCTCTAGTGCGCGAACTACAGAAGAATAACACTTCTCAATTCATCGGGGTCTCCAATTAGTCTAGTGGTTAAAGCTATGGATCGTCAATCCGGAGACGGCGGGTTCGATTCCCGTTCCGGTCGGGAAAATTTTCTTGACTCCCTGAGCATGCATAGTGTATCATTGTACTTGCCTCACAATATACAAATTCATGCAATAACAGGCAAAGAAAGACCTTCAATTAATAACTGTGGAAGTGCTCGAAGAACAAAGTTTAAGTAAAGCAGGCCAAGTCCCAGTTGGAACGTAGAGCCATAAAGAAGGAGAAGAAGAAGGAGGAGAAGAATTCATCGTACAAAGTTTTGTCCGGAAATCTGACTAACAGACTGAGCCTGATTGTGGAATCCATCGTTAGCAAATATCAGGTGGATTTTCGTGAGGTCCAATCAACGACAGATCAGTTGTTCACCCTGCGGCAGATTCATGATAAATTTCGGGAGTACAACTTGCAGACCCTCCCTTTGTTTATTGATCTCAAGGCATGGTTTTCTGTCGAAGCTTATAAAACTGATTCATGCGACGCTTGAAAGATCGAAATTAAGTGTACGGGTTGCGAATGAAATCTCTTCATCGTTCGTAGCCCTAGACGGACTGAAGCAGGACGATGCTCTTTCGAATTTACTGTTCAACGCACTGGAAGGAGCGGTAAGGAGAGGAGTGTCGGGACATCATCGGGATTGACCGTAGGATCGGGGAAGGAGCGTTCATACCTTTTAAGAGGGAGACTGCGAGGTTTGGACTCACGAATAATCCCACAAAGATCAAGTACCTAGTATCACTCCTGCGAAACATCGCAACCATCACGATCCAATCATCTCAGAGCTTCATGTTTTATCGTGTATTTCAAGAAGAAGAGACGTTCGTTGTTGTTCGATGTTGTTGATACTGTCTGCAACGAGGATTAACTCGAGTTGCTTTGGCGTGGTTCGACTCTCTTTTGATGGTTACAAGTATACAAAGAGATGAATATAGCGAAGCGAATGAAACACGGCAGACTGTGGTAAGCTGGGCACGAAGCTCATATGCCGGAGAACCAGGAAGCGGCTGACGGCTTCGTGGAAGGCTGCGCACACGTTAGCTGTTTGCAGTTTAAGAGAACCTAAGGACTCAGAAATTACCGAACATAGTGTTCACAATTAATTATGAAGGGATTTTAACGCTGATGACACACGCTTGCCAAGTACCAAGTTTCTTCCGGTCCAATCATTCTACTTAGTCAGTCACACAGGGTTCAGTGAACATTCGTCCTTGCATAACAGAATTACTCATTTGTATTACCACGCGATGATGGTTCGACATTGTTCGCGTCAGCACAAAAGAACCGATATTACGTAGCAGGTCAATTGAACAGAAAGTGAAACTATCTTGACATTACATATTCACGAAGCTCGAGGAAAACTACAGTCGGTGATGATGGTGGATTGTGGCGTCGATATGCAACATGTTGTTGTCAGACCACCAGGCAGGTGATACTCCATGCCGAAGGGTCAATGTTAACCATGATCGTTCGTTGCATACTAATCACATACGCAATCGTCGCGACATGCTGATTCTGATTTAAATAAGGTAGTACGAAAATTTAACCTTAGAGGTCACTTTGCGCAACTTTGACACAGTTGGCGCTGTCGCCATCCGAGATGGCGGTAAAGCTAGACAACTTGTAGACCACGAATCTACTACCATCCATCGATGGGATTCGATTGAATCGATTGCTTGATCGCATAAGCCTGCTATGGTAATAAGTGCATTGCCAACTAGATAGTCGCAGTCGGTGCAGTAAACATGCGCAAAACCGGCTTTCACGGAGTGCGTACAAGGAAATTTTTGTTTGGGTGAGCGAGTTATCCACCATGCGTGTTACACTTTTTGTCGAGGTCAATGTCAAATGGTGAAAGATTGTGTAACCGGTTCGATTGATTTGATTTGCCTTTCAGTAAAATACTGATGGCATTGACCATGTGCATTATCGTAGGTCAGGTTTGCTAACAGCATCGCTCAAATCGAAGGAAGCCTTCTCATCGCACGAGCTGTTATGTCTGTTTTTCCTCTAAGTACCACCTGATTCTCATTTGTAATCTCTGGCTCGGTCTTGACGTACTTCCCTTGAACAAAAATCAATGGCTTGTTACTGTTATGCTTCCTTAGCAAATAGGTATTATGGTTAAAGCAAGTCGTACTTCACTGAAAGCTGTACCTTATAGGACTCACAGACAAACAGACGTAACACCATGAACAGCTTTCGCGATAATCCAGTTCACACCATGTGATGACAGAGAACAGACGAGTATGCTCGAACAAAAGTTCCTAAAAGTCTAAAGAAAAAGCAAGTGCAGTAGCGACAGCCACGGTGACTTCCCCACACACCAAATTTTTGGAAACGCTTCCAGCACAAAAAAAAATCAGCAAAATAAATTGCTGAATTTCAGCATTTTTTTGCTGATTTTCAGCACAACGTTGATGATCAACTGTCAAAATTGCTGGATGGTTCAGCAAGTTGAAAAATAATTGCAGATATTCAGAACAATTCGCATTCTGAATGAAATCAGCACACAAAAAAAACAGCAAAGTTTGCTGAATACCAGTAAACAAAATTTGCAATTCAATTTGAATTTATTTTGCTTTTTTTTTTTGTGCTGGAAGCGTTTCCAAAAATTTGGTGTGTGGGGAAGTCACCGTGGCTGTCGCTACTGCACTTGCTTTTTTGATATGCTCAACTCAAAATCGACAAAATGGTCACTTACACCCCTTTGCATCTGGGCCTCTCAATTAGTTTCACCACTTTCAATAAGAAATGGGTTAAACAACAATACATTTTTTTTTTTTCAAATGAAACCCTGGTGGAACTACAGTGGAGTGCACACTAGCGCCAAAAGATAAAGCAACGGCAAATTTGTGCCGCGATTCTAAATGTGGCAGCACCACGCGTAATGGTCACTTTTCCAGTTATTTCACATTTCAAAACACAAGCACACTTCATGAGCTAGGTCGTCTATTCTCTATACCATCATCAGGTGGAAATATTTCACGATACACTGTGTTGTGCAACAGCACCAACAGAAGGCGCTAGCGTGAACGTCAAACACGCAGAAAAACGATGCGCGCGCCTCTGGTTTTGAAGATAACAAATTTGAAAATTCAGAATGATCGTTAAAAGCGTGGTCAATAGTAATTTTGCCCAGTGTTACGTCTGTTTGTCCGCGTTGGAATCGTGATAGATACTGATAATCACAACTAACATCAACAGTGTCGAAGTTCATTACCGAACAAATCCAAAACAAAACACTTTAGCTGTAGCGAAAGCTGATAAGATTACGCCTAGGTCAATTTGCAAATATAAATGAGTAATGACAGATGGGTACTATCGGCCGAGCTTTTTTCATTGTATTTTTTTTCTGGTCCTACCATCAATCATTATAACAGATTGTACTTGCGAAAACATAGATACTGAGCAAATCTAGCTTAGAAAAGATGGATTAGCTTCTGTGCCTTCTGTTTTTTTCTCGTTTGATATTCACCCGTTGCTACCGATGAGAGTATATTACAGGTGAGGAAGAAGAAGAGATGGCTATGTATTAGTAAGCAAAGAAAAATGTAAACACAAATAGTGACGTCACTATTAGACACGCGTTCTTATGGGAGCTCGCTTTGCTTGTAGTAGTGACATGTTTTGCACCAGACACGGATCTCACGCACACGAAGTATCTTCTTCCCCACCTTTAATAGACTCTCATTGCGTTGCTACTATACTGCCTGAGCCATAGTTAGTTTTGACAGAGAGGAGCGAATGAACTCTTCTCATAGACTGTTCTATTGATGAACAGAATATTGTCGCGCTTATCTTTTATTAGAGTCCTGCGGCGGTCGTACGCTCGCAAAGCATACCGCCGCATGACAGTCGCAAGGCAAAACAAAAGAAAAAGTGTTCCCGCCAAAAACAAAAGCACGTGGGTTTCGCAAAGTGACAGATGTTTTTGAATGTACTTGTGACGGCAAGAGTAGCTCAGTGGAATGAGTGTTCTTGCTGTCAAACCCCATATTGTGGAATTATATACTTTTAAATCTGGTGACGCTGTTATGATTAGTGACTGTCGCGCTAATATCAGAAGCCAGAGGCAGATAATCGCCATATTCTGATTTTTCTTGAGAGACATAATACATTCGGTCGGAGATCTTCGACACTATAGCGGGGCCATTTTCAATCATAATCTGGCAATTCAAAATGGACTTATCCACCGATCAACCGAACTCACCTGGTCCGAGGCCGTTTCCAATCAGAACTGAACGATTCTGATAGGAATCGACCCCGCTCTAGTGTAAAAATTCCCGGACCGAGTGACAAATGACAAAGTGCTTCGAAAATTCAGTTATGAATTTCGCAAATGATTCTTATTGATGTGGTAGCTTAACGACTTTTTCGGTGAAACTGGCAACACTTTCTAGAGACTGACAAGACTTGAGAGAGACTGACAAAGAAAAACGAGACTTTCTAGATCACCATTGACCAATCCAAATTCCTGTGTGGTAGTGGTTTGTGTTCAGATTTCCAGTGTTAATCTATCTGTAAGAACTTCGTAAACCTCTTTTGTTCTCACGTATATGGATACCTACTGCAAGTATCGTGAGGCTTTTTTTTGGACAACTCAATATGCAGCTAGTATGTGGTGGCTCAAAATCAACGAAAATTCGAGTATGTATTTCAATTAAAACACACATACTAAGATAAAAAAAAACTGGCACTTTTTGAATTTATCCAGGAGTCCCTCCCAGGATTTTCTCCTTCGTGTATTCCTCCATGGATGTCTAGCGGGATTACAATAGTGATTGTTTCAGGACTTGGTCTTGTATTTTTCCCACGGTTCCTTCAGACATTCCTTACATAGACTGCATCAAAGAATTCCTCCTGCAATGGTTTCTCTTAGTGATTTCCTCACGAGTTTATCCAGAGATTCCTTCATGAACTCCTCTAGAGATTCTACCAGACATTATTCCAGGAATTTCTCCAGGGATATCTTTAGAGGTTACTCTAGTGATTGTTTCAGTGCTTTTTTGGTGATTTCTTCAGGAATTTCTCCAGGGATTCCTCCAAGAAATCCGTCTGCAATTATTCGAAGTATTTCTCCCAGGAATTCTTTCAGGGGTTCAACCACAGTTTGTTCTAAAATAGAAGATTTACTTTAAAATAAAACTAAGGAGTTTATTTAAGGATTATTTCAGTAACTCGTCCAGAAATTACTGCAGACATTGATTCCTTCATTTTTTTTCCCAGGGATTCCTTCAGTTATTCTTCCAGGGATTCGTTAAGAAATGTCTCCAGGGGAACTCCTCCTGGAATTGCTTTCGGGATGCCCCTGCGGTTTCTTCAGGAATTCCTTCTGGAATTCTTCCAGAAACTGCTTTAGAGATAATAGCAGGAACTCCTCCACGAACTCTTCCTGAGATTATTTCAGGGATTTCTTCTTAAACTACTCCTCGGATTCCTTCAGGAATCTCTGGGATTTTTTCAGGAATCCCTTCTGCGATTCCTTCATGAAATGTCTTCCTGGATTTCTGCAGAAATATCTTCTGGGATTTCTTCAAGAATTCCTACTGGGAATCCTTCAGGAATTTCTCCTGAGTTTCCTCAAGGAGTTCCTTCAAGGATTTGTTTAGAAATATCTACTCGATTCCTTCGGAATTTTTTATGCTTCAATAATTCCTCCACGAACCTCTTCATGAATTCCCCCAGGGGGGTTCTGGGTTTCTTTCAAAAACTGCTCCAGAAATTCCTCCACAAACTTTTATTGGCATTCCTTCCGGAATTCCTCCTATGAATCCTTCAGGAACTTCTTCTGGGATTTTTCTTCAGGCATTTCTTATGGGGTTTCATCAGTAATTCCTCTTGGGTTTTTTGCAGCGATTCCATCAGGAATTATTTCTGGGATTTCTTCAGAAATACTTCAGGAACTCAGGTATCCATTCAGGAACTATTGCAGGTATCCATGCAAGGATTCCTTTTCAAAATTATCTTGGTATTCCTTCAAGAGTTTGTCATAAAGTCCCTTCAGGAATTCTTTCAGTTATTTCTCATGTGATTCCTGCAGGAAGTGGTGGCCCAGATTCTAGAGTAAAAAAAAATGAAAATTGATGCAAAAGTTGATTTTTGAGAGCGCTTTCAAGACAGGGATCATTTTCGACCCCACAGGCACAATGGGTCACTTGTTGTGACGCTGCTCCTAGAGGTGGCTGTCAGTCGATTTTAGCGCGAAGATAGGAAAGTTCAGAATTCTATCTCACTCATTGACGAAATAACAGCATCATAATTAGTGTAACGACAGGCCAAAAATGACCCCAATGCACTAGGAAGGTTAAGGATTCCTCCAAGTATTCTTTTAAGGTGACTCCCTGTATCACTCCTATTTCAGCACTTCTTTTTCGATTCTTATTTCTAACAATCATCGAGCGCAACAGTAGTGGTGTTGCCTTTTTACATTTGTTCTATAAACAAACAAACAAAAATAGCACCTCTTTGTCTCGCTTCCACCAATGTAAACATTTCAAGATTATGAATCATTTAAAAGCAATTCAAGCAGTAAACTACTCTGTTTTGCTAAAAAACAATGAAACATGTCTCTATATTACGAAAAACACCGAATGTTATGTGTAATAAGCTGAAAATGATCGAATACTCTTAATATGCTCTTCCGCTGTTGATGTTTGCAAGCAGCAGCAGTGTTGGCGGACAGTGCGGAGGAGATTTCACAAATAAAAATTATTTGCTTTTATTACTATCATATGTGATTCAAAGTACAACAATAATCATTCGAAGAATAGTTTTCGATTTTACGACGTATAATCTATAAATTTGAGTTGACCATTTCAATGATTTTGATTGATTTTATTGATGAAGTGGAGAATTTTAGAGAAAAGGTAAGCGTCGATTTTCTTACGTAAATGTATTAGTGCAATACTGTGTAAAGTTGAATTTGGTTGATGATTCTGAAGAAGCCATTTTGTGATGACACAAGAAAAGGCCTTAAGAACACCTCTTAAGGTTCATTCAGGAGCTCATGTAATGGTTACTTTAGCAATTGCTTCAAAAATATCTTTTGTAACTTCCCAAAGATTTTTTTTATCTGTATTAACGAGATTTTTAGCCCTAGGCTAGTTCATCTCGGGACCCACGCTTTACTTCCCTTCCGAAGGAAGAACTCACATTTTGCGAGTTTGTCGGGAGTGGGAATCGATAACAGGTCCTCGGCGTTATAGTCAAGTGTTCTAACCATCACACCAGATCCGCTCCACATTCCCAAAGATTGTTTTAAGAATTCCTCAAAGTATTTTTTCTAGAATTTTCGCAGAGATTCTTTCAGAATTCTCTCAAACAATAATTTTGGATTTTTTCCAAGATTCCTACAGAAATTACCTCAAGGATTCCACTTTGTCATCCTTCCCAGCTTCATGCACAACTTCTTGTTAGCTGAGGAACAATCTTGTGGAAAACATAAACAGTATATGTGCTTGAGGCAAAGCAAACATAATTCAGCTCGGTATGAGAAGCAACAATTGGAAGCAATTATATCAAGAATATCTCTCAGGGTGGCCAGTGAATTTCAGATTTTGATTTCCCGGTTTTCTCCCGGTTTTTTCCCGAAATTTTCAATTTTTTCCCGGTTTTACTTGTTTGTTTACTTGTGTTGAATAAAATAATCCCTATCGGTTCAGGAGCTGTTCCAGGATAAATTTCAGAACTAACATATGTTTGAATTTTCAATTGAACTCCTGGGTGAACTTCAAGAGATTTGTGGGAGCGGTTCGAGGATCTGGCCTCAGATCGGTTCGGGAATCGGAATCGGAGACAGAATAAACCGCGACGTTTGACTGCTAGAAAACTACTGTTTATTGTTTCTCTATTTTCTCTCCCTCTCTCTCTCTCCTTCGTCCAGGGGTGCATCAACGCGCACCGCCACATAACCCCCCTCAGTTACACCAGAAATCTTACTCTATGCCCTGATGGGGTAACTACAGTTTTCCTATCGTTCACAGAATTAGGGTCGATATCAAGATCACAAGTGTATGCTGGTTTTATGCGATCAATGGATATACGTTGTGTCTTTCCATTTACCAGAATATCCATAAATTTGCTGTACCGAGATACTATTTTGAACGGTCCTTCATAGGGCTGAACCAGCGGCTTCTTCACTGCATCGATCCGCACGAAAACGTGTGTACACTTGTCCAAATCGCGATTGACGAATATCGCTGGTTTAGCATGATGATTCGGGTCAACTGGTTTTAATTTTGCAAGAGAATTTCGTAGTTGTTTTGCAAAATCCGTTCTATCGCTGTCGCAACTGGATCGCTCGAAGTATTCACCGGGCAATCGAAGGGTTTGCCCGTACACTAATTCAGCAGCAGAACATCCGAAATCCTCTCGGCACGCGGCGCGAAGACCCAACATAATCATCGGAAGATGATCGCACCAATGCTTGGAATCAACAGCCATGATCGCAGATTTCATAGTTCGATGAAAGCGTTCTACGAGTCCGTTTGCTTGGGGGTGATATGCTGTCGTCCTGCTGTGCTTAAAGCCGATGATTCTTGAAAGCTCACGAAAGAGATCTGATTCAAATTGTCTCCCTTGATCCGTAGTGATAGTCTCAGGAGCCCCAAAACGACTGATCCACGATTCACATAAAGCACGTGCCACGGTCTCTGCTGTCATATCGGGAAGCGCAATTGCTTCAGGCCATCGGGAAAAACGGTCGACGGCAGTTAAGAGATAACGATTACCGTTTGACGGTGGCAGCGGACCAACCAGGTCAATGTGAACGTGGCGGAATCTACAGTTCGGAACCACAAATTTTTCAAAAGGAGCTTTCGTATGACGATGAACTTTAGACCGCTGGCATTGTAGACAAGATTTGACGTAGGTTTGCACATCCTTGTTCATGTTAGTCCAAACGAAGCGATCAGTAACCAAGCGGCGCGTAGTTCGTATACCCGGATGAGCCAAACCGTGAATGGTTTGCAATACTAGCTGGCGATATTGAGGCGGTATGTATGGTCTTACCTTGCTATGGGAAATGTCACAATACAACGGTTTCGATGCTAAAGGTGTCTGCCGGAGTTCAAGTTTCAGTCCGGTGTGGGAACACAGGAGGCGCTGTAGCTCGCTGTCATTGATCTGTTCTGATGCGATCTGTTCGTAATCGATGGGCGATGGTACTGTAACGGCTTCTATTCTCGACAAAGCATCCGCCGTGACGTTGTTCTGACCACTAATGTGTCGAATATCGTTCGTGAACTCCGAGATGTAGCGTAAGTAGCGGTCCTCATGTGGAAGTCTGCTATTGGGATTTGATGTCAACGCGGTCGTGAGCGGTTTGTGATCAGTGAATATCACAAATTGTCTACCCTCCAGCATGTGCCGAAAGTACTGTACTGACATTTTCATTGCTGTGAGTTCCCGACCGAATGTAGAGTATTTCTGCTGTGATTGACTAAACTTCTCCGAGTAAAAGCCCAATGGTCTCCAGCAGCCGCTATCGAACTGTTGAAGTACAGCTCCCGCGGCCGTGCTCGAAGCATCGATAAGGAGACTCAGTGGCTTAGTTGCATCAGGGTAATGTAGAAGTGTTGCACTGGCAAGAGATTCTTTACACTGAACGAATGCTGCTCTTGCTTGTTCAGTCCACTCTAGTTTCCTAGAGTCGTTCTTTTTGTTTCCGGGTATCAAATTTCGCAAAGCGGATTGGATGTCGGTAGCCTGTGGAAGGAATCTTTTGTAACAATTCACAAGTGCCAAAAAGCGACGGAGCTGCTTGACGTTCGACGGCAATGTGAAATCAGTTACGGCTTTCACGCGATCTGGTAGTGGAAGGATGCCGTCTTTGCTGACAGAATATCCCAAAAAATCCACCGTTTTTTGAGCAAAGTGGCTCTTGCTGACGTTAATTACCAAACCGTATGCGTTCAACCGTTCGAGCACCATCCGCACATGCATGTAGTGCTCCTCCAAGGATGACGAAGCGATGCATATGTCGTCAACGAAGACAACGACGAAATCCAGATCTGAGAAGACTTGATGCATAAACCTTTGAAAAGTTTGACTGGCGTTACATAACCCGAACTGCATCCGCGTGAATTCGAAGAGTCCGAAAGGAGTTATGACGGCCGTCTTCGGAATATCCGTTTCTTCAACCGGGATCTGATGGTACGCCCTTTCCAGATCGAGCGTGGTGAAGACTGATTTCCCCTGGAATGCGTTCAGCAGGTCGTGGATATGCGGGACAGGGTAACGATCCGGCACAGTTACCTGGTTCAGGGATCGGTAGTCTCCAACGAATCTCCATTGGCCATTCTTTTTTTGTACACAATGTAGAGGACTGGCCCAACTGCTACTGGAAGGACGGCAAATTCCTAACTCACTCATGACCTGGAATTCTTTCTTGGCAGCTTCCAGCTTGTCCGGAGCCAAGCGACGACATTTGCTGGCGGTTGGTGGTCCCTTCGTTTGAATGTGGTGCGTAACGTCATGGTTGATCGTTGTTCTCATGTTCGTAGGGAGTGTGACGTCATGAAATTGTGTTAGAAGATCGCGAAATGGATGATCCGTCGCCACAACGGTCACGCTATGTACAGCTGCTTCTGTTAACCCGCCGACTGAAGTGAGTTTGGTAACACCATCGATAAGGCGACGATGTTTCAGATCCACGACGATACCAAAGGCGGCAAGAAAATCTGCTCCAATGATAGCCATACCAACGTCTGCCACCAGGAAGTTCCAATTGAACCTGCGCCTCAATCCGAGATCAGTCGTGACTACTTTTTTGTCATACACTTTGATACGAGAACCGTTGGCTGCATGCAGATCGAACTTTGATGCGCCTTTGGCTCTGTCTCTATTGGTGGCTGGAATGATCGAGACATCTGAACCTGTATCAATCAAGAATCTGGTATTACTCGTACGGTCGAACAGTAATATTCGGCGACTTTCGATAGCTCCGTCCACCTCCGCCGATTGCGGTGAACGTCGATTTAGTTTTTTGGGTTTCCGAATCGACATGGTTCGTGACACTTGAGTGCACGGCCGCCATACTTCCTGTGAAACCAACAAACTTCGTCCTCCGGGCTCGACAATCTTCTTGTTTTCGATGCAGAGCGGCTTCGAGCACTACCTCCACTTGCTTTGAGGTTACGTATTTCGGCGGTAAGTGCAGCAATTTGGTTTCGTAGGTCGGATATATTGTCCCTGCCGGTAGCTGTGGTAGCGGAAACTTGATGAGTTGGATACTCCATCATTTTATCGGCCATTTCCGCTAGCTTCCCGGTTGTTCCGTCGCTGATCGTGAGAATCGCCTTGACGTTCGGCGGCATCCGCTGTAAAAACAACATTTTGAGCAGCTCGTCCGTGACATTCAATCCGGCCGCGAGCTCCGTCATCTTCGCAAACAAATGGGTCGGCCGCATGTCACCCAAATCGCAGGCATTCAACAGACGTTCCAATCTACCTTCCGCGGACAACTGGAATCGGGAAATCAGGCGTTGTTTAACGGCTAGGTATTTGTCATTTGTCGGGGGAGCAGTAACCAGGTCCGCAATATGGCAAATTACAGACTGGTCGACTTTGACAATAATGTGGTAAAACATTGTGTCATCGCGAACAACGTTGGCAAGGGCAAATTGTGCCTCCGCTTGCGCGAACCACATAGCCGGATCGTTCTTCCAAAACTCCGGAAGTTTAACGGCAACACCAGCAGCAACAGCGTTTGACGTGTTCGCGGCGTCCTCCGGCGGTAGCGACATTTTCGGATTAATTCCACTTTACTTCGTAACAACACGGTGTTTTCCGCGTCGGGGTCACCAATGTGGGAGCGGTTCGAGGATCTGGCCTCAGATCGGTTCGGGAATCGGAATCGGAGACAGAATAAACCGCGACGTTTGACTGCTAGAAAACTACTGTTTATTGTTTCTCTATTTTCTCTCCCTCTCTCTCTCTCCTTCGTCCAGGGGTGCATCAACGCGCACCGCCACAGATTCTTTTGGGTAAAATTCAGAAATAATCTCTTAAGAATTTTAATTCCTGATGACATTTTTTTTTTAGATTATTACAGACCTTGTGGTCTTATAAAAAAAAACATTTATTAATCACTTGAACTTACATTGATTCGAATTACTATCTAACACACTGTACTCTTAACACTGAACTGAACTGTCCTACTGACTGGTCCCTGTCTTTATTCCTTATAATTGCTGACCGGGCATTCTGGGTGTGTGTCGCTGGGTCAGCATGGTGCAAAGTCCGAGCGCGTGGTGATACTGCTGATGTGGATGTGGTTATTCACATAACTATATGTTTGAATTTTCAATTGAACTCCTGGGTGAACTTCAAGAGATTCTTTTGGGTAAAATTCAGAAATAATCTCTTAAGAATTTTAATTCCTGATGACATTTTTTTTTTGCAATGCCAATGAAACATAGGTTTCTGTAAAAACTGTACATGTACATTTTTGCAACTGTAAAGTACTTTCACATTTCTTCTCATTTTTAGTTTGAACGTCAAAACATCATTTCCACTAGAATTGATACAGTATGCCTGATACTTGTGTTAAAATTTTGAAGATGTTTCATATCAACTTAATTTAAACAACATGTTCAGATTCAGCCATTTTTGGCACACAGGCTTCTTTGAAAAATATTCAAACTTTTGATGGAAAGCAATTATATTACAGAAATTCTTGCATGAATCGCCCGAGAAACCGTTTTTCTTCGCAGTACGCAGTTGCGAAGGAATGACAATTCAAATGGCTGTCACTGTGGAATTTTTATTTCAGGAACTGCTCTAAAACTTTCTTGAGCGATTCCTTTTGAACACGAAACTGGCCTTATTGCTGAATTCCTTTGAGCAATCGTTAATTCCTTTTAACAATTTTACATTTTTTTTCAGAAAGCCTAAAGGCTTTATTGTTTTGTGTTCGTCTCTCATGTTCCATATAATAACATTATTTGTTTTAGTAACACTTGCCAAAAAAAACTGCTTAGAATTACGTTTGACCAAGTAAAAATACTGATTCTAGGTTTCAGTTTAGTTGTACATAACTGTTGTTAAAATTTAGCCAACGACAACGTCCTATTTATTCCATTTAGTCTGTCTTTCATCAATTCCTTGTTGCTGTTGTTAAAATACATTTCCCACAATTCCAATTTGATGCAGGCAAGTGAAAAGAAACATGTGAGTGCCCTTGTTAGTTTTTGTAGCATTATTGTATTTTGGTGACATTGATACAAGACTAATTCAGAGGAAGATTGCCCTTTACTAAAGTTTACTGAAACTCTTTACATTATTACGCAGGAATTATAAATTATTGTTTCTTCTTGATTTGCTGAAAACTAAAAATAAAAACAGTTATAACTTTTAAAATGACTTAACAGATCGACTTCAGCAACCGATATTATGATTTTAAAATTCTCAACATCTAAATATAACGCAAGTCGTATTTTCAATAAAATATATCTAAATATTGCAACTTCTGTTAAACCAGCAACAAGCTTGGCATTACAGATTATTTTCATGGATGATAAAAAAGTGATTAATAATTAGAAATAATAGAGCAGTATGGAATTATTCCTGGAAATGCAAAATTTTCCCGGTGGCAATCTGAATTCCCGAATATTTCCCGGTTTTTTCCCGGTGATTCCGAATTCCCGGCTTTTTCCCGGTTCTCCCGGTTTTCCCGGTTCGCTGGCCACCCTGATCTCTGAAACTTAGGAGAACTATGCAAAAGTTATAATAGTCGGCCATAAATTCTTCTCCTGTTACACTAAACTGTTCAGAAAATTTTCACATAAAAGCAATTTTGCTTGGCTATTTTCTTAAATATTGAGAGCGCTTTTGCTGCCATATTGGAAGCCGCATAAAATATCAGGAAAATTCGTGTATGCGGATGCTCCTAAAGGTGAGTCTTGTCGCTGCTTTTGTGGAATTTTGTAGCGGATACGCCATCAAAGCAACTCAACGATAAACAGTTTTCCTACTTATGGTTTTTCCGTGATAGCGTTTGACCTTTGCGTCTCTTTGACTCTGAAGTCAATGTGACAAGAAATCGGTAAATTACGTTGGAGTCATCGTTGATTCCAATCTGCGTCCAGTGTTATCTACACAAACCAATCACGCAACAAAACGCGGTTACCTAGGCAACAGAAGCGTCACTTCCTTCCAGCATGTATCGTACGACATGACAACCAGAAAACGATTTCTTATCTTCCACCGAATCCTCTGGATCGCAGATACCAACCTACGCCTGTCACGATCCGATTCAGCGAATCTATAATCCAAAGAATGCCAAAAGTTAAGCCCTTTAAACCCGAAAGTAAAAGCTAATCCAAGACACCACTGACGACGGGTGAAAACAGAAAATCAATCGACTTTAGAGCCGGAACCGCAACGCATTTCTATTTTTGCGGCGTAAACAATAAGCCAGTGATTATCAGTCGTATCGCAGACTCGGCTGATTGGGGGTGGCACAGAGTTTGAGGGTTCGTTGACTTGACAACCGTTGGGCGATTGCGGCCGTCAAGGTCGTTACTCAATCAAGGGCGGCGTAAATTTTCGGTGCATTTTTCTGATAACAGCTGCAACTGCAGCGGCATATTTTCAATCGCTGATACGGCGATATCAATCAGATTGCATGTGATGTGCGCGGCTACGACGTAGAAGCCATGCACTGCAGTAAATGCTTTGAGGGATTTTCGTAGAATTTGCGATAACAAATACCTATGACGTTAAATAAGTCAAGTTTGTTTAAAATATGTGTGAAATTTTTCTAGCTTTCAGCTTATGGTTCAAAGGAACTCTAATAAATCCGAAGCTAGTAGTTGGAAAAATTCTTCAATTTGAAGTACGATTTCGTTCCAGTGCGTCAAGAGTTTATTGAGGTCGTCGAATTTGTCCCCCCCCCCGTCGACACCAAGGGGGGTGAAAACTTATCACCGGTGCGATATCGCGCACCCGCAAATGCACCCAAAGTTCCCCAGCAGTGCAAGCGCGCGCGGCTGATCCATATGCTTAGCATTCGCATTCCGGTCACGTTGCACCGAGAGCAGCCATAAAAATGCGCGCGATCTTATGCCGGTTCAGTGCTCGGCACGTACACCGGATGAACCTTGTCTTCTGGCCGCGGCGGCGAGGGGTATGTAGTGTATGTAGTAAACAACACTACTCACGTACTAGGTGCTCCAGCCGGGCCATGTAAGTACTAGATCCAGTTATTCAAGCAGAGAAGCAGAAGAGTGTGATCGATTAAGAAAAACAGAAATGGAATCGAATTGATGCCAAGATCAATGGGGTTTTACTCGAGGACGGTCACGTGCTTGTTGCTTGATTAGCAAGCACTTAGAAGTATGGCGAATATCAATAATGAAGTACTAGATTAGGTATTAGTAGTAATATTACAACAACAATTTAAATGGAAGCCATAAGTTCTATAACTATAACTTTTTATCAGTGCAGAAAGTTTTAACTCCTTTGAAGTTCGAGACAACGAGGGCAGGCTTGACAATAAACTCTACAAAGACGAAGAACATAGCTGCCAATGAAGACATAGGCGTGTCTAGTGATGTTGGTGCTGAGATAGACATTAGAACACTTATGGTGACGTGTGACAATGACGTTTCCCGTTACAAACTTCGTAATCAGTTTAAGTTCTGTAACTTACGCACGCAAATGAAATTTGCTCTTTGCCATTTTTTTCGATTGCCCTCTATAATCGCGCGGTGTGAATGTAAAAATGGGCAAGCACCGAAAAACCTTTGGCATATTTGACTGTACAGGGTACAAACAAAAAAATGATGTGAAACCTAAACAATATGACACACTTCAATGGGCTGATCACGTAGTGCGAATGTCGAAGGAAAAAAGTGCAAAAAAAAAAAACATCATGTAGAGCTCGGCAGACGAGTTGGCTGCACGCGCTGGAAGAACCACAAATAATCGAAGAAAAAACTTGAAAAACATCGCCAAACACCGTCGCATATGAAGCTCTATCATAGGCTGTGAGAATGAGTGACCGTGATGCTAGGTTTCTTGGAAAGGCGTTATGTAGGAAAAAAAGTGATGAGCGGGGAAGGGAAAGGGAGACTTTCTGAAAACCATTTCCATGGAATGCATACAATAATGCGGGTTTCAGTAGGTTTCCATAGAAAAATGTGTTTTCTGTAGAAAAAATCTACGGATCCGTAGAAACATCTCAATTACGAACATTTGTGTAGATCTGGCATCGCTGACGACCGACCACGTCTTTACGGTAGGGGAATTGTGGGTAAAATGAACAGGGTGTTGTTTTACAGCATTTAGGGTATTTTTGCATATTTTAACAATTGGACGGTATAATGATCTAGCTGGCCTCCGGGGTTGAAGCCAGCCATTTCAGGGAGAATGATGTTATTAAAATAGAAGGTGCACTTGGCTGTGAATCTTGATCAAGACTGATCTGTTTATTGCATTATTCTGTAAATATAAGTTTCAGGTAAAAGTGGTGCTAAAAAGGTAATCTTCCATTCTCTCTCATCTACCTTTGGATGCAGGTAAACGACGAAAGGGTAGATAATGAGAAGATGAGCAGATCACCTCAACGATTATAAAACCCCCCCACGCATACCAGGAACCTACATATTATCGAACTTGCATGAACCTAAAATCTTTTTCCATAGGGTTTCAACTTATGGTCTAACCTTTCAGAAAAGCCTTTGTTCAAAATATTCTATCGGTAAAAATTGAAATAAATCAAGTTTGAAGATTTTCTCTCAAATGAGGTATATTCAGAGCATAATTTTGTATATCATACCGAACTGCAAACAACAAGGCATCGTGTGTGGCCTGTCACAGACCCGATGGTCTCTTCTTAGTTTTATAAACATTATATTCACTTGTCATTTGTCCGGAATCTGTGTTATATGATCAGCCCAAGGGGGTCTGCCGTGGTTAATTAGTTCATTTTTTTCTATTTTGTGGGCTTCGTGGTCACGCGGTTAGTGGTGGTAAACGTTTAGGTGTATATGTAGTAAGACTCTGAAGAAACTTTTCGTGAAACGAAAAATTCCTAACTAGCTTCTGTGTCTTGTCTGTTATACATGTATAGTGGTTATATGGCGGTATTCAGTCTGTTCAGCGTCTGGCAGAAGACGGTGTGAAATGCCAAATAGGCTGAGTGTACCAGTTATCGCCATAGTGGTTCCCTATTTGGCCATAGTGGGTATTGAAGATAATTCAAAATTTTGCATCATTTTAAAGGTTTTAATGGCAAGATACATTTAAATTCTTGCTACTAAGCCTTTCAGAATAGGTCAAAGCTCGAAAGCCTTTAAAATTACCACTATGGCCAAATAGGGAACCACTATGGCGATAGCTGGTACAATTACCCTAAAGAGTTTAGGTTCATGCACGTTTGATAATACTTAGGTTCCTGATATGCGTTTCTTTACGTTTTGGCAATGTTTCTTGTCATCTTCAAAGGAAAAATATTTGTTCGTTCTGTGTCTGTTGAACTAACCAAATGATTTGTTGAAAGAGTTTGTTGACTGCTTAGCCGAAAAATTCAACATTCAGTGCATCCAAAGAGTCGAACCCTCAAACTGCCAGTTATACGATACGTTTATCAAAGCCTCCTTCAGAATCCCAATGAATCACAATTTCAGATTTCGGCTTAGGCAGTCTTTGGTTTTAGCGTTGATTGTTTCTTATCTTCGCCGACGTTTCAGTCCTCGGATCGGATAATCAACTGGTCAATTTATAAAAGCTTTTTAATAAAAATGGCCACAGCATGTTGAAACCCCATATTGGGAATTCATATTGTGTGTGACACCTTGATTCTATTTCACACCATGATCATATATTACACCATCATTGTAGTTAATTCATACACAAAACTTAAGTTGACAATTATAGACAATTGTCTATTAATTGACATATGTTTGTGACGGATTACGCGTAACACACTATGTGTTACGAGTGGGATATCATATCATAGATAACTAATGTACGGAAATTTAAGTAAACGCGTCATACAATATTAATTGTTTAATAAACAATGTTTATTAAAAACTTAGAACTGAACATGGAATGGAACGAATTGACGTCGGCTTTTCTGCTGCACTGGTGCTTCATTATGGTCAATACGGATAGAAAACTGTGGGCATCCAAATAAGTACTTCAACTTTGACGATAGTTGTGGCCCAAATCACTGGATTACAATTGTTCAAATTTTGACCACATCATATCCTATATTTTCTAACGTTGCAGTGAAATTTTCATAAAGCAACTTCAATTTTTCACTAAAATACGGGTTTTTGAAAATAATATGTTCAAAAATGACTTTTTGAACGATCGATTACTCCTCATCAATTTCATCCAAGTAAAGGGTCGATAAAGATGACGTCACAAGTTGACGTCCAAAATTTAAGTTTACATTGTTAAATAGCGTGCCTCATCTTCTGGTATACTGTGTGCCTCATCACACACACATTGCTGCCCTCCTCAATGCTTCTTAGTTGTTTTCCACCCAATTGATGGCAGGACGATGGCATAACTTAAGCTAGCCACGTAAATAAAGTCTGATGGAAAAAGCTGCGATATTTCGGTAGGGGTAAAGAAGATGGCTGGTATGGCAATCGCACCGGCGAATGTTCAAGTTACTTAAAATATTAAATAAATATGGCAACTCACACCGTCTTCAGCCAGACGCTGAACAGACTGAATATTACTATCATCATATAACCGACAACACACAGAAGCTAGTTAGGAATTTTTCGTTTCACGAAAAGTTTATTTCCGAGTCTCACTCCATGACTTACTACATATACACCTAAACGTTTACCACCACTAACCGCATGACCACGAAGCCCACAAAATAGAAAAAAATGAACTAATTAACCACGGCAGACCCCCTTGGGCTGATCATATAACACAGATGCCGGACAAATGACAAATGAATATAATGTTTATAAAACTAAGAAGAGACCATCGGGTCTGTGACAGGTCACACACGATGCCTTGTTGTTTGCAGTTCGGTATGATATACAAAATTATGCTCTGAATATACCTCATTTGATAGAAAATCTTCAAACTTGATTTATTTCAATTTTTACCGATAGAATATTTTGAACAAAGGCTTTTCTGAAAGGTTAGACCATAAGCTAAAACCCTATGGAAAAAGATTTTAGGTTCATGCAAGTTCGATAATATGTAGGTTCCTGGTATGCGTGCCCCCGAATCCTTCTGAATCCCATAAAAATGTACTTGTGAAACCCTCCTGTAGCCCCTCTGAGGCTCCCTAATTCCACCTGAAACGATTGTACGACATTTCCCCGAAAACCAGTTCCCCGAATGAAGTTTTCCCGAAAGTTTTTCCCCGAATGTACCATTTCCCCGAAAAATGTTTCCCCGAATGTGCAGTTTCTGCGAAAAGTGTATGTCTTCTGCCATTTAACCTTCTTTGAGAATTAGCTGAAGCACACAACGCTGCGTACGCTCAGCGTAACCTGTCTGGGTCATCATGAGCCTAACAGGGTTAACTAAACTTGAATTTTCGTTCACAAACTCTTATCTTTGGTTTTTGTAATATTCATTTCGAGGCATGATAATTAAGTAGAGAATCTCACCATACATACATTCAGCTCACCGATGTCCTTATACATTGCACGAAAACTTAAGGGCAATAAGAGAGTGAACTAGTTGGATACATGTGCAGGGGTGGAACCTAGATGTTGGGGTTTTATGGCAATATAGCGTCATCCACGGAGTATAAACGATGAGGTAGGAAATATTGGCGATTGTCCATATGTCTATTAGTTTTCTAGCGTAACATCTTAGGAGGGTTAAGCTGACAGGTGATCAGTAGACCGAATGGGCATTGACCTAGTGTCTTCACCTGATTGATAACTTTTTCATAATAAATTTCCCTTCTTTCAAACATAGGCTGTTCTTTCAATTTGACCTGTAGAATTTATCATCAGAAGTACCAGTCAAATTAGCTGGTATATTTAATATTGATGTTTTGTTCGTTTGTGTCAAACTGTTCTAGTGTTTATGGACGTTATAGTAGGAATCTCCATAAGAAATTCTTCCTTCTTTCAACATAAACGATTCCAAATGTTAATTCAGTAAAGTTTGGCTATAATCAATCGATTAACAAAAATACATATACAAATTGTGGGCTTCGTGGCCGAGCGGTTAGCGGCGTCAGTCGTTTAGGTGTCTCGTAAGCCTCGGAGTGTGGGTTCGATTCCCGCTCCAGTCGGGGAAAACTTTTCGTCAAACGGAAAATTCTCCACTGGGCCACTGGGTGTTATATGTGTTTTCCGTTGTCTAATGTTGTAATGTTCAGTCTGTAGTGGCCGAAAGGTCGAAGACGGTGTAATTGTCTTTAAATTGTGCTGTGACTTTCTTTGAAAGCTACCATACCTTACATTTTCCGTAACGTATGTGTTACAGCTAGACTACATCTTTTATGCCGATAATGACCTTTAGCAGATTACCTCAACCTCGATTACTCATTTTAAAGGTATTATATGTTATGAGGGCGTTTTCAGCGATTGAATATTCAACAACACTCGAAAGAACAGTCTATGAATCGAAGAAGGGATAATCTCTGATGAGCGTGTTTTGAGTTGAAAGCCCTATCATTTTCTATCAGAAGAAATGAAAAAAAAAACGACCTTTGTTTAGAAGAAGAACAAACGTCATTCAAATATCCGTATTATTTTTTGTTTTGAAAAATCTCCAGGGAAAATCCAGGGTGCTCATAATACCAAAAATACAGACAAACAAACGTAACACTTCTAACATTTTTGGATTTAAATCATAGTCACAAAAACGCATTCGCCCAATGTTAAAAGAACAGCTAACCATCAACTAGGTTGCGGTAGTGGGTAAACGTCAAACTCGAACAAAATCGATGAAAGCGCCACGAATGGTCAGTTGGCCGACTATCAAGTTTTTAAATAAAGGGTGTCCACGATGAAATTGGCACACAGGAAATATTGTATAACTTTTGGTTGCATTCGCCAAAATAGCTAATTTTTTGACCATAAATAGTAGCTAATACCATAAAATTTTCATTAAAATCGGTTGAGTATAGGCGGAGATATCGTTGAAACAAGGGAATTGCCACTTGAGAATCTTGTACAAACATTTTGGAAAATATCACTTTTTTGCCGTTTCAACTCTGGCGCCAAAAATACTGAACCGATTTTAATGAAAATTTTTATGTACATAAAGTATGTATGTAGAAAAAAATTGTCAAAATTTCATTCAATTTGATCATACCGTTAAAAAGTTATCAGATGTGGTTTTTGGTGTAGTGAAATTTAATTGCTCTTACTTTGAAAGTACTCAACAAAAATGGCTGAAATTTTCACTGTAAACAGTTTAACACAACAATTTTACACTGTCAAAGTTTTATAAAAATCGGGACAGTGTTACCAGTTATACAGTCAAAATAGTGCACGCGGAACTAAAAATGGTCAAAAAGTACCTAAAATTTACCTTGAAGCGATCTGAGCTTTGGATATTTACTAGAAAAAGTACTGAACCGATTTCGATCAATTTTTTACCACCTAATTGATACTATGTTAAGAATATCGAGTGAAATTTTCAAACGTTTTGATGAGGTAACAAAAAAGTTATAGCCTAAGCAATTTTTTTAAATGGGTGCCCACATTTTCTAAAATCTCATTTTATGATATCGACAATATTTGCGCCAATACTCAACCGATTTTAATGAAAATTTTATGGTATTAGCTACACATAACACATGGTCAAAAAATTAGCTATTTTGGCGAACGCAATCAAAAGTTATACAATATTTTCTGTGTGCCAATTTCATCGTGGACACCCTTTAGACCGTTAAATCGGTGTCAGATGGGAAATATCAGAGTGTTAGGTCTGTTATGCAATTTTTGCCAGATGTGTCTCATACAAGCTAAGGAGCTGTTCATAAACTACGTAGACTCATTTTTGATCATTTCAGACCCCACCCCTCCCCCACCGGGCACATTGGCCTAGCCTATCTTTTCGTTCCAATGACTGATTCGGCCAGATCGTTTTCATCAGGAAAATTATCAGAAACCAGTTTTGAAAAAAAAAGCTTAATACTTATTTCGGGGAAATGGTCTATTCGGGGAAACGGTTCATTCGGGGAATCGTTTTTCGGGGAAAAAACTTTCGGGGAAACTTCATTCGGGGAACTGGTTTTCGGGGAAATGTCGTACAATCACATGAAACACCTATGTAACCCTCTGAATCTCTGCAGTGAACTGAGAGGTTTTCCGAGATTGAATTGAATTGATTGACAGAACGCAACTTTGGGATATTGAAAGGCATCTGGAACCACCCTGAAACCTTCAGAAATCATCCAGAAACGGCACTGGAACCCTTTTAGGGTGACATCGTGCATCACTAAACTTTCATACGAATTATTGACTTTTTGCTGTTCAATACTTGTTTGCCTCGCGTTTTTAAAGTTATCTATAAAAATCGACTATTTAATTTTGCAGCAGCGTTACTGAAAAAGTACCGTATCATACGAATATTCATTTTAACCCTTCAGGACGCGCGCCAACACTACCAAAAAACCTCGCTCGTCGTATGAATGGTTAATGACTAAGATCACTTAGCAACTTCGAACCACATATGTAAAATGGCCTCCGATGCTGGTGATGGACAATAAAGCCTTGAAACCTATGAGACTTCCTTTTTGGCTAACCAACAAGGAGGATGAACTTGCAAGGTCATGGCATCCTTACTGGAGGAACACAGCCGTCCCACAGCTTAGCAGCCGTTCGCGCAGCTCTACGCCAGCACTGTATTGGCAGTTTATCTGTTGTTAGCAGTTGGTCTGATGTACGGCTTATTCAAATGCTTAGCGGTTACCTGGGAACTCATACTTCCCGAATTGGCTCCGCTGCGTTTCCGGTTCAATTTCCAAAACATGCCGCGTGTCCATGACACTCATGATACTCACGAGTTACACCAATTACGGAATAGCACGTGAGCACAGTTTTTAAAGAAATCCCTAAAGAAATTCATAGTGGAAACGCTGTGGAAGAATCCATGGAAAACCTTTTAAAATACCAAGAGGAATCACTGGGGAAATCCTTACAGGATGAACCTCTACAGAAATTCCCGAATCTCGTAAGTAGTTTCTATAGAAACCTCTAGATGTGTTCCCGGATAAATTCTTTGAGTAATCTATAAAGGAATCGCAATTGGAATCTCCAAAGAAATTCCTGGATACAGGACAAATACGTGGAGAAATCCACGGAAGAAATCTTTCCCAGGAATGAGGAATTCAAGCTAAAATTCTAGCATGAATTTCCGGAAAATTCCAAGCTAGAATTTCTTGAAGAATTCCGGAAGACATCACAAAAGAAAATCCTGTAGACCAAGAGAAAAATCTTGGGGGAACTCCCGGAAAATCAATGAAGGAATCCTGGAGAAATCCCCAGAGCAGTTCCTGGACAAATTGTTTGAGAAATTCCTATAGAAGTTACTGAAGGCATTCATAGTTTTTTTTTTCAAGACATACCTAAAGGAATCTTCAGAGAAATTCCAGGATAAATTCCCTGTAGAATTTGTGGAGAAGTCCCGACAAGAATTTCTGATGGAATCTTGAGGGATTGTTAAAAGAATCCATTAAAAAATAGAAATTTCTGGAAAAAGTCCTACACCTACAGAAATCCAGAATGAATTTCTGTAGGAATCTGTAGGAGATTCTGAAGGATTCTCAAGTAAAACTTCTGGAAGCTATTACATGAGGAATGCCTGGAAAATTCTCAGGAAAATTTTCAGAAGGGAATCTAATAGAAATCTTCGGAAAAAATCTTTTCTATTTATTTACATCTTTAGTTGGAGAAGGAAGAAATTCCCGAAGAAATTTCTGGAAGAATCCCAGCAGACATTCCTGGAGGAATCGCAGCAAAAATTTCTGGAGGGATCTCACAGCAAATTCCGGAAGGATATCCAATATGAATTCTTGGAGGCATCCCAAGAAGAATTTATGTTGGAATCTCTACAAAAAAAAACCTAGAGAAATTCATTAAGGGAATTTTGGAGAATTATCTGGCAGTAGCTTCTGAAGCAATACCAGTAGAGAATCTACAACATAAATCTCAGCAGAAACTCGTTATCCCTGAAGGAAATACGTGGAATTATGCGGATTTCGAACTTGCTGACGGCTCTATGACACGCCTTCAGAAAGCATTCTGGTATTTCACAGGAACTCCATCCGGGAGTCCTCCAAGATGTCCTCCGCGTTTTCTCCACAAATTTGTTCCAGTACTCCTCCATGAGTTTCTTCTTGGATTCCCTGGGAGTTCTTGTTGAAATTCATCCGGAGGTTTATCTAGGATTCCTTCAGAAGTTCCCTTTGGGTTCTTCCTGAAGTTTCTTCTGAGATTCCTCAAGAGGTTCCGTCTGGGATTCCTCAAAAGTTCTTGCCCGGAATCCCCCAGGAAGTACTCCCTGTTTTCGTCCAGAGATTCTATCCTATATTTCTTCAAAACTTCTTCCGAGATTTCTCTAGAAATTAATTCCGAGATTCATCAAGGAATTCGGATTCCAGGATTTTTTTCCTTGCATATTGGTCATAGAAATGTATCACAATATAATTCTGAAAAAAAAACATACGTCGAAAATGTAAACAAACAAGGATCACATACGCAGTTTACACCCGACTGATATCACTCACAACAAATCGATACCGTCTTCAATTAACATACATTCTCGATTCAATTAACAAGTCTAACTCTTAATCATGACCGACTGGACCTATTGTTAGAACACTGTCCGAGTCGGAGTCATACTCTCGCGAGAAATAAAGCATGTTTCAAATTCTACCTTGCTTGAGGTTGCACTTCTAAACAAATCAAAATCCCAATTAAAGTGCATAATGTACTGAGTGACCAAAAGAGCTTTGATCACGCATCAGATCGAGCGATCTGCATCAAACGTCAGTGATGACCTGCACTACTGACTGATGTCGTTCGTCAATGAACCGTTTCTATCTAATCTGAGCAAATCTACAACCCTATGACGATCAGCGATGCATCGTGATGTGATAGAGGAGGAGACTGATCAACTGCAGCATGTGGCATGCAAATGGGGTAGGACTAGGGTGGGCCATTGTGATCGTTTGTTTTTAGATTAAGACTTTTCGGTTCCCTGATCGGATGTATTAAGGACAGACTTGTTAGAATCCCAAAATGGTCGCCACAATGGCCGACTTTGACACCTACTCACGATTTTGAGGGCACAAATCTCTTTGTAAACAACACTTGATCTTCTTATTTTAAGCTTATTACGAGTGAGCAAGAACAGAATAATGAAATGCACTGTTGTGTGAAGCTTGCTTCTTGAGATTTGTGCGTTTGAAGTTCTGATGCACTGTTGAAGCGGGATTTCAAGACATTTGTCCTTAATATAGCCTAGTAAAACCTAAGCAAAGCGATCAGGTGCTAGTTTACAAACTGTTTGAACGTGTTGCAATGCATACTGTATAACTATTTCACATACGTCGGATCACTTCCTGGTCTTCGACTAAGTTTTTCGACACACTTCTAGGTTATATTTTGAACGGTGGTGAAACGAGGAGAAACCCTGACTACGCTGTAATGACGTCCCCCTGAACACCGAACAACAGCAGTTACCAGATTAATCGGTGAGACCGTTTCAAACTACATCTTCTTTTTTCCTTTAAGGGGGCATTCATAAACTTCGAAAACTAATTTTTAATTACGCAACGTTTCCCTCGCACAGAGTTTCTTTCATTTCAGAGAGCGAGTAACAGGCGCTTAAGCCTAGGCATAAGGGCCAGGACACGGACCAAATACCTGTGTTCCATCCCAGGAAGCGAAGGACCAAGGGGTGACATTAACCTTCTTAGCATCGTCACCCCCATCGATTTTCACTTATTTTGCTTTCTCAAAAGCTGAGTGGTTGGTACGAGATGGCCCCACTTAATGGCTTTATTGTAAAAACAATAACGCTGCACAGTAGGCCTGGCCGCTCTAATGCTTGTAATGCATTTCCAATGTACTGCAAACATTAATAATGACAAGAAAATTGGTAGAATTAGTCGATTCTACCATTTTCCAGGATTCTTTCAATAAATGGCTGTGTATGTGTAGACTAGACTAGATTAGACACTTCTTAGGTTATATTTTGACGTGATCGGTTGCATGTTAGAAGAAAAAATTGAGCCATGTTTTACCGTGGAAAATCCCATACAAACGTCAAACACGTTGTGCACAACATATCGTAACGCAAGCCCCAGTCTAATGTAGACCCTGAAGATCGTCTTCGGTCGATCGAATGATGTGCACTCGGCTACTAAATATACCGATTAACACAAATGCGAAATTGTATCAGCTGGTCTACACGTCTCAGGTCTACACGAGCTCTGCCAAGAACAAGAGGAACGGTAAGGCGGCGATTACAGTCATAGGGATTCTTCAAACTTCCGGAATGAATCCAATGGGCCCTAAAATATCGAAAGCAAGCCTTTGTTGTCAACACTTTGTAGACAACCGACTTCTCTGTAGATGCTGTAGACACGGTGAAGTTCATCATACCTGCTCTTGTTGAAGAAGTATCCAACGAGGCAGAGGAATAGTAACACCTCCACCAGGCCGATCATTCTGAAGCAAGCTTTGTGCTCTTCCGGAACAAAGTTGACAAAATACACCTGTTTACACACAATCGAGAGCTATCACACACCGGTTTCTTTCCTCGGTACAATCATACCCCTCTTCGCGGAAGATTTTTTCTTTCCCGACTGCGAGAGCTTTTCCAAATTCACCTCGCTCACTATTCTTCGCTGGTTCACACCACACAGCCGATTCTATTCACACACCCCAGAAGAGGTTTTCTCGCGGATCATTCATGCGCGAACTGAAAGGGAAATTCGGTTCCGCACCGGAAACCTTCACTCCGACCAACGACGACGGGGCCGGGGGTTAGTTGACCCCTTTTTATTTTCAGAAGAAGATCCCCGAATCCACGGCGCTACAATAGCAGCAACCGACTACTGATCACGCCACCACAGATCGTCGACGACGACGACGATCGCGTATAGATCACTTTTGGCAACGGTTCAAAAATTCACCACCGACCGACTGACGACCGGCAGACTAAACCGAGACCGACGACAAAGCGCGCGCCTTATCAACGACTTTAATTGTACACTTTGAGACAGAGAAAGAGTGAGAGAGCGGTCCGTGCCCAAGAATCAATCTACTTCCGATCCGAACATGACGACCCGCGAAATGCGACTGAAAATCTGCGATGAGCAGCGCAAATGTTTTGTTGCCTCTTCGAACTCAGACGCGGCGACCTAGGGCTTCCCAGTGTGGGTAAAGAACGCTACTGACTGGCTGGCGCAACTCGAGAATCCGCAGCTGATTCGCGAACCTTTCAGTTTACACACGCAAACGGACTCAAGCTCGAACTGCTGATAATAATCGTGTAAGTACACCTACACTGACTGAGACGGGAGAGAGCGTCGAGCTGTTGATTTAGTGTACATACTTGTAACAGGGTGTTGGGTGCGATTTTCCCATGATTTGTCTTATCAATGTGGGAGTCCTCCCTCCTAGCTACTGGCGCGTGCAGATCTTGGTAATCAATCAGTGCACTGGACTGGAAGGGCGTCGACAATTTCGTGAATGCGGCGTGATTTACAGTGAATTTTCGTGCATTAACCCTCGAGCGATCGCGCTGTTGTATTTTGTACAACACGTTGAAAAAATCTCGCTTTTTGTACTCAGCATTAGCGTGGTGCCGTTGCAGGTAGTCAACCGCGCGAGTTACGGAAGGTTAAAGTATAGTCCACTGGGATTGTTGCTTGATTTAAGTTGATGCACTCCACTTATATTCGAAGTACAACCTGCCGTGAATCGCAAGTCAGTCCCATCTGCATTTTGGGCAAAATTGAGTTAGTGGCGGTTTTCGATCATTCTTCGGATGATCTTTCAGCTGTGTGAATAAAAATATATAGTTTGTTCAGTAAAATCGAAAAACAACACCAAGTCAGATTGTCCCA